>NC_053452.1:100750799-100960799 GCF_015227805.2 Hirundo rustica
AAATATTACTTCACTGTAATTTTCAACTTCAGTTTGTTTCATTTTTGCTTCATACTACTTACTGCAGTATTCATGTATTCCTCATGTTCTGTTTTCTGCCATGAATCTCTAGATTCCAAGGTATCCAAAACAAAACTTTGAGCAGGTGATTTGGCATGTCATTTGAACATAAACAAAAGTAAAACCTGTCTAGAATCAGATATTGACATTCCAATTCAGATTTCTTAATCCCAAAATGTTATGTTAATTTTCCCAGATAAGAATCCCAGAATCTTTGCAAAGTCTGAATTTCCCCAAAAGATTTTCTTTCTCTGCTGTGTGTAAATCTGAAGCCAGGGAGAGATCCAAGAAGAAAGTGAAGTGACTAAGACAGCATTTTACCAACCTCTCAGTCACCTTATTTACAGAAGAAATAGGCTAAGTGGTTATTTTTGAGACTCATATTGTGCAGCAATTCACCCAGGGATGCCTTCTTTTTTTCCCAGTGACCAGATTTTTGAAGTGGTAGAGGCTTTAGGGTACTCTCACCAAAGCCCATTGTTTGCAGGGGTCTCAAGAACTGACGGATGATTTTACTGTCCGGGAAGGACAGAGGTCAGAGTCACAGTTGGAGGTTTAGCCTGTGACAATGCTTTTGTGACAGTGTGAGAACAGCCTGACTAGCAAAAAGAGGACGTTGTGTCTGTGTCTGTTCTCAACTTAGATGTTACCTTGTAAGGCTGTTTCAGCTGTTGGTAAAACAAGACATTAAATGATTGTATTGCAAAACATGTGCCTCATTGCATGCAAATTGGATTCATGAGACACTTCTGGTACAGAAATATTCTCTACAGTGTAACTTTGCTCCTCCTCATTACTGTGGCCCAAGGTAAAAATCACCTTGCTCCAATCTTTCTTTAGGGAGACACAAAAGAGCAGCTGCTCATGTCTAGGCTGTGTAGGCCCTAATATTAAATGTTTTTACTTCTTAAAGCAAGAAACAGTTCATAATCATTAAGCAGTCTCCTAAGTGATGGTGTTTAAAACAGGAGCTTCTCACTCTGAAAGAAGCTTCCCACTCTGTCTTCCCATCAGAGATAGAGCCCATCCCTTCCTGCTGGGATGTCCAATGAACTTTACTTGCCTGATCTTCAGTGTCAGAAATGAGAGGAATAGAGAACTTTTCGTAACAAGACACGGGTGATTCCTTCTTGGTTGCACCAGTTCACATCTGCATCGTCATGAAAAATCACATCCTTCACATCTGTTTTGAGCTGCATTTCAGTAGGAATGAAATAGCCTTTCCTTCTTCTCTTCCTCTCATATCAAGAACCAAAAAAATCTGAGCACACATTCTTTATCCTGGGCACCTATTCATGGAAGATGACCTTTATTCTGTGCTTCACAGCTCAAGTATCTCATGCATTAGGAACCTGAAAGGATGTTTAAGTCCTAGATGTTTAGGGTCCACAAGGGTCCAGAAGATTTGTTTTGTTCCCTGTTCAACTGCAGTTTTCCTATGTGACATTAGACAAGTTATGGAGCCTTTCTTAGCTCTAGTTTACTGTCTGTGAAAGAACATAATTTACTTGCTCGGAGAATTTAAGGTTTGTGGGGCACTCAGATATTACAACAACAGCTTGCAACTCATGCATTTAGGGGTGCCCCATTTTGGCTAGGTAGACCAGAGAATCGGTCCCTCCATCAACACAGTCAGAACAGGAGAAAGAAAAGCTGGATGGTGCATGATGAGGTTCTGCAGCGGTTCTGGAAATCACAAACAGCTACCTTACATGTGCCCATGCCCAACAAAACTCAGGAACCTATTTTAATGTTAGTCTACACAAGTTTTCTGGTCAGTAAATGTTTGCATTCATCATTGTGGAGTCCTGTTTTGAGGAGGCTGAACTCTTCACTCTCACCCCCTCCCCGGCCCAGGGCAGGGGGGAATAAATGGACTCTCGTGCTTACAGCAAAGACTTGTCTTGTCTGTTTCCCTGCCGGTGGTTGTAACCTCCCTGGACGATGGTCACTGTTGCCGCACGACACAACACATGATTATTTTTGCTAGGAAGCCACAGATGTTATTCAGAATTAATCTGAAAGAAGCAGCATTCTTCCCAGCAGAGTTCTCTGCTTAACATATACTCAATACCAGGGGTGAAAAAAACAGTCCTTATGTTGCCTACCATGTACGAAAGCAGGAGAGTTTGAATGTAAGCAAGAACAATTGTTACCAGCTAATGACTGTAACTTCATTCTTCTGCCTCTCATAGAAGTTTCAGACATATGATGAGAAAGTCAAAACGGCTCCAGAAACTTTAGCGATCTGTCACATACTGCAAGTGTGAACAGCCAAAATGATCAATATTTGAACATGCTGTGTGATGGTAGTTGACACAACAAGTAAAGCTTCTACCCATACTGAATAATTAAGAATAATCAATATATTGGCAGGATTGATTCACTGCTGATCCATAAACAAGGAAAAAACCATATTCCTCAAATCATTTATTTACCATGACTGGTTCTGTCATACCAAACTGCAGTGCTGCAATTGCACTTTATAAATGAACATTGATTTCCATCAAACATTTAGTGAAAGTTTACAGCACAGTTAGGCTATTGACATGTGTTACTTCAGAAACAAAGCCAAATGCCTATTTTTCAGACTGGAGTAACAAATCCCATCTTCCAGCTGGAACAATGGAAGTAGATGTCGAAGCAACATGCCAAAGAGCAGCAGTTCTTAAGACATTAGGAGAGACTGGTGTAACCAGACAGCCTGTATGACTACCTCTAAAGTTTGATTTACGTGGTGTACTGCAAATTCAGAGAAGATGAATAATAAATTTCATTAAATTGCTGTTAAAAGATGTAGTTGCTCATACATAATATAGTTATTTGACAGAATATATTAATTATAAAACACAAACCTGTCTATGGCTTCCTTACTTTCAGGTGTTCTGTTTTTCCTCCTTGCTGACCATTTTGACACTTCTCTCAGGTTTCTCCAGATTAAATATCGTATGTAATCTCACAAGCAATGTTTGGTGTCATCTAGGTAAAATGTGGTTTTGTATGTTTTTCATAGATACTTCACTGATTAAACTATTTGTTTTAAAAAGTAATCCCTTTCTCATCTTCCTTTGCAATGATATATTTAGCACAATCCATTTCCTAATCACTGTTGTCATTTATCTCTTCGTTTTACCTTGTCACCTACTTAATTCCACTAGAGGCATTTCTAACATCTCTGTCTAAGAATCTCCGCTAACAATGCAGAACACTATTAGCATAATAAGCATTTCCCATCTGCACAAGTGAGGCTCCTTCCCATCAGTCTGAAAACTAACTACTGTACATAAAAATAGCCAGGAATCATTAGAATTAAAGGGAGAACACATTCCCCTGCAAACAAGTTTCTTCTCATTCTGCTCCTGCTGGTACCAGCTTTAACTGTCTGTAATAATAAAGTCTACAAGTCCAGGATTGAGCACAAGGTCCCTAACACCTGTCCTGTTTAATGTTAATATGTTCCCTAACACTGTTTTGAGCAAGGAAAAACTGGCAATGATGCCCAAAAGCATTTTAAGGGTTTAGCATAAACTGTGGGTTCATCTCAGTGACCAGTGTGAAGAACTGCTCCATGGGTGAGCACAGTTTTCCTGTCTAGACCATTGTCATGGTTTAGGAATTCAGTCCCCAAGTTAGTGACCCCACTGCTCCTCACATCCCCTCCAACTGCAGGCAGAAAAGGCAAATATCATGGGTTGAGAAAAGAACAGTTTACTTGGAACAGCAAAGAGATAACAAAATAAACAGTAACAACAACAATATTAATAATAAAATGTAAGAAAATAAATTGCTCACATGGACAAACATCCGTGATAATAGAAAATACTGGACACCTCCCTCCATCATGTTTTCTCATTCGGAAGGACCCCCTTCTCCCTGGAAGAGAGTCCCTTGCCTCCAGTCCCAGCAATGGCATAGAATAACCTTGGGTCCTGGCCAGGCGTCCTCCCAGTTGCTGCAAAAAAATTAACCTTGTCCTGGCTGCAACCAGGTACAAAAATATATATCTCTACTCCACACCCTTGAGTGTGACTCAAACCTTAAGGAGTTGAAGGGAGACTTGCCAAGGAATGTAGTTGGACTGTGGACCTAGCCTGCCTTCTGCCTGGATACCTGCAAAGATGCAAAATGTCTGAATAAAATGAGGTGACACATTTATGTTATTATTTTTGGAAGCATTTCCATCAATAGCAGAGGCATAGGTGTTGTCAGACCCCTATATCTGTGTCCTATGAGGCAAATTAATTACATTCTCAAAGCAACAGAGTCAGGTGGCAGCCAATAGACATCACTAGTCACATCTTGTCCCATATTTACCTGGACTTCTAGTGGGGCAATGTCCTTGATCTCCATGGAAATCTCAGGGAAAAAAAATTAAAAAGTTTAAAAAAGGCTTTGCCTATACTGGTAGATTAGATCTGAATAATGTAGACAAACTCTGATGTGTTCTTTTCTTCTGTTTTGTCTACTCTCTGATGAAGACCAGGCACAGCTGATGACAGAGTCTATGCAAGGTTCTACTTATTGGCAGTCAAGGTGAGTTCACCTGCCATGGGACAGACACTTCAGCCATAAGAGTTCCCTGCCAGTCAGCAGCAGAAATAAGGAGTCCTTGGCCTTGTTTTTTGCAGGTCTCTGGGCACATCTGAATATGTGGCTGAGGAATATTCTTAGTGCTTCTGGTGCCCAGGATGGAGGTGGTAGAGACAATCTTTGGTCTAACAGCCCTTTGGCCTGCTCTTTCCTCAGAACATGAGGTTGTTTAGCTCTGGAGACATTGGAATTCACCTCATTGTAAGTGTCACTAAACAATATTTTCAGATTATTAAGGCACTAGAAACCATGCTTGTTGATAAATTAGAGCTTTGTGTCATATGCCAAATTTTCAGACCAAAAGAACAAATTTTAACTAGAGAGACTCTTCAAACAGTAGGTGGAAAACACAAGGACTTAAATCAGGAATCAAGTAATGCTAAGCAGCTTTCATCTACTTTAATTGGAGATCATGTTTTTTTCTTAATAATTAAATTTATGGAAATCAGTTTAAAATTGTGATTTTTTTTTCACAATTAGAGAATAATTTTATTTTATATATTGAGAACATTTCCAGGCTATAAAACCTAAAATAAAGTTTCATCATTACTATGTTCTGACCCACATCTCAGGCTGGAAATACCTGATTAATCTTGTTTCTAACAAGAAAAGCCCAAACCCATAAATTAATAAGGATCCATCTACTAGCTATTAGTATCAATAATTGCCAGTTCATAGGTTTTTTGTTACCATATTTAAATATAAAGACAAAACCCTGAAATTTTTCCACATCCGTTAATTTTCAACATATGATGGAAAATATTATTGCCTTAAAATGTAAAATAAAGACTACCAGACAGGTTGTTGAAATTGCACTTCAAATCCCATGTCCTCATCAGTTTTTTAATGTTCTTCTTAATTTAAATATACATGATTTCCAAGATACTCACGAAAATGTTTTGGTTTCTACAAGAACAGCATGTAGAAATATTTCCAGCTTTTAGATACATTGTTCTTATAGTGTGTCTATTGTGTTGCACTCATACATAAACACACTAAGAATATATCTGTTAGTCTTATGTTTGACAGTTGTGAGAATGCTGTGGTAAATAAGTATACTGTGTGTCTGTGTTTATGCATGTTTGTGTTGAATTTGGACATGATTTTCTTTTTTGCTTCTTTTGCTCTTCAGGTGAAGAGTTATTGGGAAGCTGGGTCAAAGCTCTACTTGACTGGTTTCGAGAGACAACTGCTTCAGCAAATGAAGTCAGCTGGATATTTTCAAATCTCTAAAAGCATTTATAAAAAAAATTCCATTTTTCTTTTTCTTTACGGTCACCTTGATAGAGACATAGGATTAAATTGTAAAAACACTCTAAGGCTCAATAGTATAATTCTTCTAGAGATATTCTAGGTAGCTGAATATTGTTTTCACTTTTTTCCCTTTCATTTTCTTACATACATGTATTTATTTATAAATTATTATTATATTAATGCTATAAACAATATTTGCATATATGTATGCATGTCTAATTTTAGACATCATATTACATGGATATGACTTTTTGTGGGGTTTTACTTTGGAAAATCACCAATCCCAGGATTCTGAATAGCTGGATACACACAACAAATAGATGTCTAAGGACTTCTAAAAAGATCTATAAACTAGGGGATGTGACAAATTCTCTGAATAAGTGCAGGATTTAACATGTTGAATAGTGTTATATATTGCAACATTAGCTTCTTCTGCTACTGTTTGTTTACATATCAGAGATTTATTTTTTTAGATGCATGTGCCTTAAAGGAGAGAATATTTTATGGCTTCGCACAGTAGACCTCCACCCCCTCATTTACAATTGCTGAGATGGAATGTGGAGATACTCTGACTTCTGTGATATTTGGATCAGGGTCTCAGACTGTAATTGGACACGCTGAAATCTCTGCTAAAAGTTCCTTAAGGCTAATGATGCGCTTCAGGGGACACAACCTAAATATGGCTTATAAGGCTTTTAGGAAGGCAAAAGCTTGGATAAGAGAGCTTCTAAGACACATGCCTTTCTTGTTGCTGAACAATGTGAACATTTAATTTTGCCTACACATCTCCTCCTCTTCTACTGCCTGTCAGATAAAAAAAGGCTCACAGATGGTTTTGTGGGGGAGATAAAAGACCCTCTTTTAACCTCTACCCCACCCCCCAAATAACTGCATATCCAATGTGAATTTATCAGAAGCCTTATGTGAGTTTCAAAACTTTTGCCAAGTCCACACTTTCTGCTTTACCAAAAACCTAATTTCAGATTTCATTCTTTTAATTAACAGATCACAGATACTACTTTAATTAATTATGCTCTAAAAAATTAAATCAGCTAGATGTGGGTACTTCCTTTTCTGCTGAGCTTAGTTGGAATTACACTATCAGCACAAATGTTCACTGATGGAGAAGACCTGTCCACTCTCATGATGAATGGGCTCATTCTTTGAGCGCTGTATTGAGTTTAGTTGACCAGATCACTTCGAGGCTTACACAAGGGCAAGAAAATTTCCCTAAGGAGTCCTAGAGCTAAGTTCCTAATCCAGCTCTACTAAATTCAAACAATTTTAAATTCTAAATTTTACCACTGGTTTCAATCGAAAGCTGAAACTGATTTCAGGGTGTCCCACAAGCACATTTCCCATCATGTATCAATGTATACATAATGTGTATACATTTTCCTTCAAGGAAACAGTACAGATGTCAAGTTCAAAATTCTGAAGGTGTTTGCCCAACTTTCATCAATGCACAACATTACAGTGTTGTACTACATAAGATATAGAGAAATCATCCTACCCTCAAGATTTTCATCCGTGCATTTTTCTTGTATTATGACAGAACCAGGCTGTTTTTAATTTAATACACGGCGAGTCAAAAGTGTTCTTTTCATGAAAACACTAACATTTAGTCTCGTTCTATGCTCATTCATCTCTCTCCCATCTGTGTCTCAGAGTAAGGCTCAAAAATCAGACACAAAGTGTATCCCAAACTAAGGATGATATTAACAGTTGAAATAATACTTGGCTCACAGCAAATTAATGGAAAATCATGTGAGCACTTCAATTCATACAGAAGTTCTGAAGATGGGAACAGTAAAAGAACTTATAACAAAAACAATTTAGGTTGGAAGAGACCTCCTGAGGTCATTTGGTCAAACTATGGCTCACAACAGGGCCAGCCAGACCAAAGAGTGCAGAGTCTTATCTCGTCCAAGGAAAGAAACTGAAAGCCTTCCTGTGGAAAGTGGGGTCTCCAGCACCATATGGCTATTCACAGAACTACAGTGGAAGAATCTAGGACACTAAACTCACCTTCTCCTTCTCATGTGGCCCATTGCAGTCTTTTTTGTCATTTGATATTTAACCTAGAGGTTACCAGTTCTGTAGCATGCTGAGTGCACAAAAAAGGTGTTTTATGGAGTCATTTGGACTAAACATGTAATGATTGCACTTATGACAAACAGACTTGATGACTTAGATGGTCTCCTGCATGTGTCTCTTCTAGCTGAGTCTGCAGTATTAACTGTACAAGTAAACCACAGCTCGCATGAATGACAACTTGTTTTTCATAGTCCATAACAGCATATTTTTGCATGTGAAATTACCTGTCTGTGACAACATAGGCATATTTCACATACATATCTTATGAGAGTTCCCTTTGAAAGATGGTCTTTGGATAACCTTTACAGTCCTCCTGGAAATTCCTATAAATTACTTCTCTTCCAAGGGTTAATATAAGCAAATGAAATAAAAAGGTCCCACCCTTCCTACCTTCCTACAAAACTTCAGCTTCATACACGTCAATCCAAAAATGCATTTTGTAAATCTGCTTATTAGAGAAACCACATAGGAAAAAAAAAAAAAAAAGATACACACCTCCTGTTCCAGGCAACCCATTCTCTATGGAGGCGTGATGTAAGAGACCGGCCTTCACAAGCTGTGAAGAGTTGAGAGGATTTGGCCTAATTTGAATATTTGTTTCCATTTTCTACTATAAATTATTTAGACTGCCAAGGGATTGAGAAACAGTGTAAAAGAGGAATGTGCAAGAAATCAGAGGAGATAAATTAAGGGGACATTACAGCGTGAGCGCAGTATTCACCAAGGCCTGGGCTGCTTAATCTGGTCTCCAGGCCACCATTTCAACATGACTTTGCAAGCATAGCTGAAAGTTTTGGTTTAGTGTGGACCATGTAGAAAGTAAATAGGAATGTATGGGAGACACTACCAGGTGACAGAGGAACTCAGTAGGAAGAGGAAAGCAATAAAATAAGATACATTCTTATGATCCTCTGCCCCACACTGAGTTAATTCATAGTTTCTGAATTTTGTTTAAAATATTAAGTGAGGTTTTCAAAAAAATCTTTCAGAACCTACCCGCCAAGTGAATCAGGGAAATATGGCATGGCCAGGAATGTCCATAAAGGCTACTGCATTGCAGCTATTCTCTGTGTGACAAGGTGCATAGCCCTGAAGCAATATACAAAAATGTGGGTTTGATTGCTTCATGAACAAGTAGATGGCCATGAACAAGGCCCTCCACTCCTCAGTTCTGCACCTGCAACATAATAATACCTCAGAGAGCTGTAAAGAAAAAAAGAAAGGTTGATTACAATGAAAGTTCTCTTTTTCTTCAGGGAAAAAAAAAATAAATAAAGGTATGGTAGACAAATGTCCTTGACCCCAGGTAAAAGTTGAAATAACAGGAAAACCCTTTTTTCATGAAAGACTAAAACTGTGAATAACATTCTCCCCATCTATTACCATTGTACTGAACATACCTTTCATACTCTTAACAACTTTGTGGTGACAGGCTAGCCTTACATTTTTCTGTCCTGAGAGTGAATTCTCAGCATCATTTCTTCAGTGGCCTCCACAGTGGGCCCTGTTATTTGTCACCCATTTCAGTAGAAAAGAAAGAGAAAATGTAGTGCAAGGGTAAGATTTCAATAAACCTTTGCTTTTATGTCCAAAGAAATTCCTTAGTATGTCCCAGCTAAAGGAAAGAGCTTTCTACAATCTGGGATACAGGATGGGAAAGAAAAAGGAAGTACTCTCTCTGCACATATAGCAACCTGCATTTGCACAAGGAGATGAAATGTGAGTGGTCCCACTGACTCTGTGACACAGTGCAGATGACAGTGTTTTCCATAAACCTCCTACCTTTTTTCCGTGGTGTAGGATACAACAATATTATGGTGAACTGTTTACGAGCATCCTGGTAACAGTTAGGACCTAGAAGTTTTGACTACCTCCTTCATTACCCAATCCAACACTCACTAAAGTAAATTAAATAAATCTCTTTAGACAGGAATACTAACAGCACTGGAGGTACCAAGAATACAGAGTGAAGCTGGCTCCCACCACTCTATAACACTTCCATTTCAACTCTGCGTTAAATTGTGCATGCTATACCATGTCTATAATTCCAAGTACTAAGAGTAGTTCCATTTTTATAATTCAAGTTATGATCATGATATAACTCCTCAGGAAAAATGACATCAAGCTTAAGTTTATATTCCACATAGGAAATATTTCATATAGCACATAAATCCTCAAAACATGACTGTGCTCTGCCTCAAGTCCTTTCACTGAAGTTTTAACTTCAGATGAATGGACAACAAAACAACAGGGAAATCCTGCACTAATATTTTTATTCAGAAGATTTATAAGGAAAGTTATGGGGGAAAACTGAAAGGAAAGTGCTGCTTAATAGGAAAATATATCAGCAGAATCAAGACCTATATCTCTGCAAAAGTTTTCCTAACTATATGAATGTTCAGATATATATTTAGCTTTCTCTCCTTGTTATTATAGGTTGGGCTAGTCTTTTGATTCATAATCTCTAAAACATCTGTTCTTTCTTGCATTCTGATCTCTAGTATTATTAAGGTATGAAATTGAGGTGAATTATGAAAATATCTAGAGACATAAAGTTAATCAGTATTCTTTAATGATGGCTGAAATATTTTTCTTCAATTGTATCAAAAATTAACAAGCCTCTAAAACAAGCTATATGATCTCTATTTTTAAAACGTAAGAAAAAGAATGGATGTAAAAAGATCTTATTCACTCCATGTTCTTTCCTCAAGGATTTTTGGGGCATTATTACTGCAAAAATAGAAATACCAGTATACTTTTCAGAAATCTTTTTTTCTGATAAAGAGTTGAAGTATCTTTTATTGATTCATCTGTGGAATTAAACTATTATCTGCTATTTAAAACATCCAGGATTTATTCTGTAACAGCAAGATATTTTCTGAAGTAATTATGTAATGTGAATTGTCTTATTCTGAACCCCCAGTAAAATGTAGACATGGCACATGCAAATCCAGTGGAGGACAATGAACTGATGAAGGGACTGGACCATCTGACTGAGTTTGTTCAGCCTGGAGAAGAAAAGACTCATGGTAATCTTATCAATATGTATAAATACTTTATGTGTGGGGATTAAAAAGGAAAGAGGCAAAGAATTCTCATTGGTAGATATTAAAAAGTCAAATGGGAATCAGCACAAGCTCAAATGCAATAAATTCCATTCAAACGTAAGAAAAAAATAATTCTCTATCTACAGTGATGCTTTCCAAACATTGGAACAAGTTGACTGTGTTGTCTCCATCCTCAGAGGTGCTTAAAACTCATCTGAGCACAACCCAAAGCAACCTACCCTAGCTGACCTTACACTGAGCAGAGGCATTATACTCAGTTTTCAGAGATCACTTCCAAACTCCTGTGATTCTGTGAAAACCTGGAGTCCATGGGTGGAAGGGTCCAAAGATATTTCAGTCACATTAATTCTTTATATAAATAAGCTGATGAGATAGAAATATGACTGATGTAAAATCACAAAACAGTTGACATGGACGTCTGGAGATATCTGATCCTGCTCAAGCAGGGCCACCTAGAGCTGATCGACCAGCACTATGTCCAGAGAACTTTTGAAATCTCTAGGAAGGAAGACTCTGTGACCTCTCTAGCCAACTATTACCAGAGATCAGTCACCCTCACACCCTCACAGTGATAAAGTGTTTATTGATCTTCAGATGGAACGTTCTGTGTTTCAGTTTGTGCCTACTGCCTCTGGTCCTGTCACTGAACAGTGAAGAGCCTGGCTCCTTCGTCTTTGCATCATCATTCAAATATTCCACACAATACTGAGATCCTCCAAGCCTTTTCTTTTCCAGGATGAACAGTGTCATCTCTCTCAGCTTTTCCCTGGAGAAGAGATGAGCCTGTCTCTTCACTGTTTCTGTCACCCTTAATCAGACTCTCTCCAGATCTTCCACATTTCCTCCCTTGTAGTGCTGAGCCCAGACCTCAGTGCAGTACTCCAGTTGTGGCCTCATCATCACTGAATAATGGGGAAGGTTCACTCTTCAACCTGCTGACAATACTCCTCCTAACTCTGACATGAAACGGTAAAAAGCTTGCTCACTTCTATCCCATCTTCAGCTTGGCATCCACCTGGACCCTTTTCTGGTCCTTTTCTGCTGTACTTCTTTCAAGACAGCTGACCCAATACCCTTCTGATGTGTGAAACTACCCCTTCCCAGTTGCAGTATTTCACATTTGTTGAATTTCATTAGGTTCATGTCAGCCAGGTGATTTTTCAGCTGGAGATATCCCCAAAAACTATGCATGATTGTGATTATTTATTATGATGATAAATCTTTACATTTGAATAGAAATGTTTTATGTAATATATGCGCTCCTATGAAAAAAGTATATGTAAACAGATAAATAGAGGAAAGAGGTTTTTTTTCTTTTTCAGACATAGCCAGATACAGTTAGGAAACATTTACTGAATCTAAAATGCATTGGCTCATTAATTATATTCCAGATGTCAGTAATTTAACCTATATTAATACAAAGCAGATATTGTAAATAGATATTAAAAGACACATCAGATAAGAACTCAAATCCGGCATCCACCCCAACCATAGACAAGATAGCCCCAAAAGCACATATCTGCAGTTTATGAGTCTGACATCTTGTGTTCTTCTTCCATGTAGATTATCTACTTGTATTAGATAAGAATTTCTAGTTTGTCTTTCTTGTCCTCTTTGAAATTGTCTAGTTTCATGAACCTTGCAGGAATATAATGTCCTTGAAACCTCTGTTTCTCAGTCAACTACGATTTAAAAGTAGTATTAAGTTCAAATGTTAGCGTATGTTACATAGTCAGAACATATTAATAAGCAGAGAGTAATGAACCAAAGGTGCTCTGAATGCTATCTCCTTATATCTACACTCCAGAGCAATGGAGTGTATAAAATTTCCCCAGAAAGTACTACAGAGTTCTAAAAAGCACTCTTGCTTACTAATTCAAGCTGACACAACAAAACACAGTTGCCTCTGTAATCGGTAGCAGCAATCATAAAACAAGCAACACTAAACATGCTTAAGCTGTGAGTAGTTGTGTTTCCTAGTACTACAGATAGCTTGAGGAAATCCTCCACATTGATTTAATCCTGCTAATAAAGAATCTGGGCAATGTTGACATTAATTGAAGCCTTGTTCCAGGCTACAGTTTACTTACAGTCATTGAAGACAACGCTTTCCCTGATTACTTATTTTTAGGAAAAGCAAAAATATCTGTGTCAATGACTAATATTCATTCCTCTTCTCCTCAGTAAGAATACAAATTACCTGACCTACAAGGCAAGAAAGATATGCATTCTTACTCAGATTTATGCCTGTAAAAGTATTACATGAAAGATGTCTCATATTAAAACAATCACATGAGGCAGATCTTCCAACTTCTGTTATTTGTTAGTAGCAGTTATTACTGGGGTCATCTGCTTCCTGACAATCTCTGGCGATTTGTTAGGAATTTTTGGTATTAACATATACTTTAAAGGTTGAAAAATATGTGATAGGTACACATTTGATAGATGTGTGGATAAATGTTCAGAAAAAGTAGTGAAAAATCCTAACAAAGTGAGAGTGTACAAAAATCACAGGACAAAGAAAATGGCATCTTTTGCTGTGTTCTATACTTTTTCCGTCTTTATTCATTCGTACTTGGTTTTGATTTGCCTCATTCATGATTTGCCAGAAAGAGATCATATCACTAGCTGTGTGCTTATAAAGACTTAGAAAATACAGATTTTTGACTCCAGAGAGACAAATCATGGGAAATTATTCAGAAGGAACTATTACATAGGCATAAAGATATGCCTGAAACATAACCAGCAAGCACAAATAGGTGTCATATTTAATTTAAAAAGCATTTATATCCTTAAGTATCTTACATAATTTATGTAGGTTGATTATTCTTCTTACACTGCATTTTTATCTGTTTGTTTAAACCTGGACAACAATTGTGGGCCATTGCTGATAATTAATATTTTTAAAATTATCTAGTGAAAGGAGAACATATTTTACTCTTTAATTCTATATGCTTTCTTGTGATATGGTTTTGGTAGGGAAAAAAATCAGACTAAGTACAAAGAAACAAGACAGCAATCTGGCCGAAGATTTTTCTTCATGACTGTGTCATTGAGAGAACTTACAAGGCAGGTAAGACCCTCTGCAGTTTTATAGCTATGGGATTTGAAAGTTGCAAGGCTGCTTAATAGAGAAAGCTAAAAGCATCCCTGTAAGGATTTGAATGGAAGTCTCATCTGTTCTACAGAAACACACCTTTCTTACTACTGTGATTTTGATCACCTGCTGTTCTCCAATTAAACTATGAACAAGTAAAAAAGAATGCAATATATTTGCATGTGAAATGCAGTATAGAGCAATCAGAGGTTTTTTTAAGAGAAGATCAATTTGGGAAGAACAATGTGTGTCTATAATGTGCAGCAAAGATTTCTTTATTCTTTTGAATTGAGAAAACAAGATGCTGGGAGCTTTATTTTCTTAATGAAAGAATTTTAGGATGATTTGCCACCCACCTGGGACTCTGGGTGGCAGAACAGGTAGAAGGTGGAGAAATATGGCACGTATTAGAAGCAGATTAAAGAACTGTTGATGAAAAGGACTAGTTCAGAAGTTAGAAAATACGGGTTATATTTTTTACTTTATTGTCTATTTAGTGTGGAATGAGAAATGGAATTTTGCATCTGAGTCTCAGTGTTATCTGTATAACAAGGGGTTTCTTTGTATTGCAAGATACTTTGGTCTAAATGTGCAAGGTCACAGTAACTGATGTATTTCAGTGATTTATAGAGAAGTTCCGCTGTTCTCAATACACACCTGCTTTATTTCACAAGTTTAACATTTTACATCCACAGAACTCAGAAAGGTAGAAAGAGGGGCATGGAAATAATTTGTTGTTACAGGACATAGGACTGAACTGAGAGGAAGTGAGGTGACTGCCAAGAGCAATCTCACATAGCAGCAGGGTGGTCAAAAATGGCAGCTGGATCTGCTGGTATCCAGTAAAGACCCCATTAGATCATATCTCTGTCATGTAATAACATAGTTCTAACACAAGTTTCTGCTCAAAGGAGGGTTCCATCTCATATTGGGCCTGTTTTCTTTTGGATAACATGATTATCTGGGCTTTTGGTGCTGCACTTCACAAAAAAATAAACCTTCAAAAAGCAGGGATATTTGCAAAAAGAGTTTATAGCATCACAGGAAATAAACATATCATTTAAGGTTCCCAAAAACTGAGAGATGAAAGGAAGATGTTGGGCCACTGTGTGGTTTAAGGCAGGGAAGGGGATGCCTGAAAGAGGGCAAGGAAAAGGAGACAAGGGATTAAGAAATTGGGTGAGGGAAGAAGGGGGAAAAATAGGGGAAAAATAAGAAATGGCTGCAAAACTGCTGACCAGATTCCAGCAGTGCATCTTTAAACACCCGAGAACAAATGAAAAAAAATGAATCTTTTTAAGTAATCCAGTGATTTACATCCTCACTCATTAAAGTCAGTGAGAATTGCACCATTGATTTCAAAAGAATTTTAACAAAGATTTTGGAGAGTACAGGTTTTTTTACATTGTATTTCTACTCACAGGAACAACATTTTCTTCTGAGGTAATATTTTCAGATGTATCTGGTTAAAGATCCTCCAATAATCTATGACTCATCAAGAAATGACACGTTTTTCATGTCAGACATATCAATCATAGAATCATAGAACATTGGAAAGGGACCTTGAAGATCATCTAGTTCCAACCCTCCTGCCATGGGCAGGGATATCTCCCACTGGACTAGGTTGCTCAAAGTCCCATACAACATGGCCTTGAAAACCTCCAGGGATGGGGCATCCACAGCTTCCCCAGGAAACCTGTTCCTGAGCAACATCATCATCCTCACAGTAAAGAATTTATTCCAAGTAGCTAATCTAAACTTATTCTCTTTTTGTAGCCAATCCCCCTTATCCTGTCACTAGATGCTCTTGTAAATATTCTTGCTCCATCTTTCCTGTAAGTCCCTTCTAGGTACTTAGAAGGCTACAATTAGGACACCCCAAAGCCTTCCTTTTTCCAGGCTGAAAAAATGCACTTTTCAAAGCCTTTCCTTATAGGAGAGGTCCTTCATCCCTCTAATCAACTTGGTGTTCCCTTCAAGACTCACTCCAACAGGTCCATGTCCTTCCTGTGCTGGGACCCCAGAGCTGGATGCAGCACTGCAGGTGGGGTCTCACAAGGGCAGAGAAGAGGGGCAGAATCCCCTCCCTCACCTGCTGCCAATGGAGCTTTGGATGCAGCCCAGGACACATTTGGCTTTCTGGGTTGTGAGGGCACATGGCTGGATCATGTCCAGTCTCTCAGCCCCCCTGCACCCCCAAATCCTTCTGAGCAGGGCTGCTCTGGATCTGTTCATCCCCAGCCTGTGTTGGTACCAGAGGTTGCCTTGACCCAAGTGAAGTACTTTATACTTGGTCATTACTCCCATGGGCCCATTTCTTGAGCATGTGCAGGTTCCTCTGGATGGCATCCCATCCTTCAGGTGTGTCACTGCACCACTCAGCTTGGTGTCATCTGCAAATTTGCTAAGGGTGCACACAATTCCTCTTTCTCTGTCATTAGATTCTAAGCAACACTTGTTATTCAACAGTATTTCAGTGATACATGAATATTCTGAGAAATATAATTCTGAAAGTAAAATTTACCTTTTTTTACAGGAAAATTCATTTTTTACTTCCAAATTACTTTTTAAGAGAGATTCGGTCAGCCATGAAATACATATTCAGCATTTCATTCACAGAGAATTTTCAGAGATTTATTTTATTCTTTGTCTTCATTTTCAGAAGAGAAAAAAAGTATTACAGAGCCAAAGAACTTTGTAGCCTCACATAAGAAAGACCTATTTTAGCCAGTTGAAACCACACCACCTTCTGCTTCTGTTGACATAGTACCTATGCAGGATTTTTGATTTGTTCTTATTTACTACCTTCATAATATGGTTGGATTCCCAGGGCAGCCAAGATAATGACATTTTGCAGTGAAACACAGTTTAATCTGCATACCATAGCTGAAAAACTGACACCCACCATAAAATACTACAAGCCACCCTTGTCTGAATCTGCATTTCTGGTTTTGTTCTGTTGAAAAGCACATGGTGTCTGCAGTACTTACGAGAAAACTTCATTTATTTTGCTCAGGTAAAATTGGTTGTATTTCAAGCTTTTAAACCTAGTTAAATACTTTTCCATGCATTATTATATTTGAAACAATTAAATCCTCGGTTAGTTAATAGGATCATATTGCATACAAACAAAAAATAATATTGTTTATTTTGTTACATTTTCAGGCAGAGAGGTATTCTTTTTCAAGGTTAAAATTAATTGTTTAAGGAAAACGGTTATGTCTTCCTTCAAAGACAAAAAAGTAGTTCATAGAACACACATAGGAAACATTCTGTTTCTATTACTGAATAGAATAGTCAATTACTATAGCTACTCTGTAAATATACAGAGCATGTAGATGAGAGAGTAAGTGGTGAGTGAAGGTACTCAAGCAATTGTAGACATCCTTTTCAAAGTTTCAAAAGATTGAGTTGATATATAAGTAGCAAACAGAACATTAAATATTAACATAAATTCTAACTTCCTGTATGAGTTGTTATGCCACATATAAAACTCTCTGATCCCATAGCAGGGTCCAGCTATTACATTCCTTATCCTGCAGCCTGTCTTAAAATAAGATGATTAATTATTTGAGTTTTGCCCTTGTCATCATTCTGCATGCTATTCACCTGGTTCCTGCAGTGCCAAAAGAGCTGTTCTAGCACCAGGCTAAGGACCACTTTGTGTAGGAAGTATTTTCATCTCTCCCTGCATTGTTCTCATTCCTGATCCACAGTCCCAGAGGTGTGGTGTTTCAAGACCTTTCAGCCTGAGCTGTGGGTTTAAATTCCTAGCTGCTAAACCAGACTTAGACCTGTGCTTTCCCACCTGTGTCTGTGGTGAAAATGAGGCAGTACATCAACACATTGCTGAGTGAAGTGGTTTGTGCAATGAAGGAGAATGTTTCCCCAAGCTCTTCCTTCTCTAGATCCTTTGATAGTTTTGTTAACTCTAAATAAGCTTTCCCTAGCAGAGAAACAGTACAGTTGACATTACAGGACTCTTTGTATGATATGCATTTCAGTCTTCCTTAAAAATAAAGAGAGACAACAGCATAATGGCTCATCTGTTAAAACAGTTCTTTGGCTGGAGTTTTGGGGAAGTTTATCTGTAGATGTCCATATCAAGAAAACTTCAAACAGCACTTGTTTTCTCTTTACCCTTTAATCCGAGATCCATCCACCCTTAGTAACCTACCTCTTTCCATACATGCAAGCATTTGGCATAATGAATCCTTTTGCTAGAATGAATTAAGCATGCTCTGCTTGACACCTGCACATTGACAAGGATTTTGGGTTTTTTAACTGCTTCTTTAAATTTTGGGGGCAGAGGAGGGTATCTTTTCCAGTATCTTTTGTACTAAAGTAAAATTTCTCATTGAAGACTTGAATAAGGAAGAATAATTTTAGGTCTCAGTCTGCTCATTGCTGTCTGTGTTTTTTCTAGCCATGACATTGTTATTGCTCATTGCTTCAACAAAAATACACTGCAGATATTAATAACAAACACAAAGATACAGTAATGTAAGACCATACTAGTGGTCATTTCAGTTCAGACTGCTGGCCCATCAGGCACTGAAGAGGGTAAATATGGGCTCATGCCTAATTTTACACCTTTAAGTACCAAGACTTTCAAAGAAGGTAGGAGCTGCTGTCTTTGTGTTTAACTGTTCTGATGAATTTGTCTAACTATTATTTTAACCCAGGCACTTCCATTTATTATATATTATTTATTTTAAAAGTGTTCAGAGTAACAGAATCAGACTAACTTTTTAGGAAGTCTAGGAACATTTAAACATATGCACACTGAAAGAAGAGAACTTGCCAGAATTCAGCTCTGGATCACACACCTACACTGTGGCTTAACTCCTTTCTGCACCATTCCTTATCCACAGCACTGTTTAGTAAGCAGTCATAAAGAAGCAGGTCTCACAAATTCCAGTCAAGCGCCCTCCTCCTGACTTTGCCACACCTATTTTTCTAGCTTCTTGTAATGCCATGCTGGATTAGATCCCTGTGAAATAACATGAGCTAGGATAGATGTTTTTGGATAGAGGTTTTTCAGCACCAGTTGCTTTTGCCACTGGATGAAATACAGCAGTAAGAAATCAAGGCAGCAGAAACAATATGCATACACGTAGGCATGTGTCTGCATTCCCCTAGGAGAGCATTAATAGACGGGCTCAGTGCTTGGATCTGCCAGACTGGAAAAAATAATTACAGGTCACCTAAGCAATATTTATATTGACTGTCATGATTAGACTTTGCCTTTGTCAGAAAATTAGCTTTCCTCTGAGCATCACAAACAAGCAAACATGCTGAAATTTCCTGATTTTCTTTTCCTTGAAGGCCAAAACTTTCAAATCCAGAAATGTTTTGACTATATAGGAAGGTCCCGTGTTGGTATTAACACTTATAAAATGTTTGTCTCCTTTACCTTACTGAATAAGCTTTAGCTGTATTTTTGGGTCTCATTTTTTTGTCACTTTGATGACTTTCTGTTTACTACTGAGACACAACCTTGTCAGTCTTTTCAGGAAATTATGGAACTGAAGAGCCCGCACAGGCAGCCACTTGCATTTATTCAGGGGTGGGGGGGACGGCATAAGGACATGGAAAACAGGAGAAAATTGCAATTCACAAAATATATTGCAAAGAAAAAAAATCTTATTTTTTTATTGAAAATTTGATATTGTGTGTGTTTTTAGAACACAAATAATTTTACATCACTTGACCCCAGGAGCAGTGACCCCGATAGTTCTATTTGCTGTTGTCATGGCATAATACAGTATTTTTAAGGAAGATAATGGACACAGGATAATTGTCAACACAAGTACACTCACAGCAAGGCTAATGCTCTCCCTCTTCTTTAACAAGCAGCACCTCATCCTCCTTTCAAACAGTACAACTCTTTACTGTAGGCTTTTAGACATGAGGGGCCACACATAAAGGATTCATCAGGAAGCTTGCCAAAGTATTGTAATGGAGGTAAAAGCTTAATTGCCTCACAGGTGAATGCCTCCAGTATGGATCTAAGCTGCAATGTCTTTAAAAGAACTCAATCAGTTGTTTTAATGCCATTATGTTTCAAATTTTAAGTGCAGACACTTAAGGAAAAGAATTCCCCAGTTCAGGTCTATCTAGTAGCTCTTTATATTTGAATGACTGACACCTGTTAACATAATAAGGTAATTAGTTTACTTTGAATTATTAAGGGAAAGATACGAAATTATAAAAGCTATAACAGAGCTGGAGGGTTTTATCATATTTTCTCTTTCTTTTCTGGTTTAGCTGAAAACATAAAGAGCGAACACACAGAAACATATGGTTCTAACCTTCTTGAAGATAGGCCTGTGGGAGATTTTTTCCAGGTTTTTGAAGTCAGCTCCAGGGTGATGTTATCCATTTTCAAACATTTTCTTTCCCTGTTTAGCATTTTGAGTTTTCACAGATTTCTTACTCTCCCTGGTTTTGTTAAGAATCAGTCATTGATTTATTGAACTATTTTAAGAAAAGATCATTCTGCTGGTATTTTCACTTTGACCAAAACTGGGACAATAATGCATTTCTCATAAGGAGAAGACCTATTCTCATGAGATTTTTGACCTGATTTTCATAACAAAGGAGTTACTGAAAAACTTTTTTTTGTGTTGCCTGAACCAAACCTTTAGAGATTCACCCCCTAGTAGAAGCATTTTGCTTTTAACGATTTCCCACTGCTATGTATAGTGAAGACGGCCTCTGTGCATTAAGAGCAGCTTGCAATACAATGGGGTTTGAGAGCCAGTAGCATCCCAAGCTTTGAAGCACCTGGCACAATAATAGATGTGCTGATGGATGACCTGATGTGTTACACAGACAGAATATAGCCTATCAGCATCATACTGATGGATTCTTTCCAGTACCTAAAGGAGAAGATTTTGAAAGGAAGACCTATTTCAACTTCAAGGGAAAAACAATAGGGATGCAGAGCTGTGGGAGAGTGATGTATTGCTATTCTTTAGTTTCTGCTTCTAGGTACAGCTGTCAGAGTTTGAATGTTTCCTCTTCTCAAGCAGGCATTTTCAAAGGTTAATGAGGTGGAAGGCAAGAGGACATAAGTTCACGATGTGCACTTCCAGACCAGAAAGCCAGACACATCCTGAGCTGCATCAAAGGTTAGGCAAGGTAGATGTGTCCCTCTACTCCATTATCCTGTGACCACACCGGGAGTGGTGACTCCAGCTCTGGCGACCTCGGCACATAAAGGACATGGACCTGTTGGAGCCAGTCCAGAGGAAGTCACCAATTTGGTCACAGGGATGAAGCACCCCTCCTATGGGGAAAAGCTGAGGGAACTGGGTTTTTTCAGCCTGGAAAAGAGAAGGCTTTGGGATGACCTATTTGCTGTGACCTAATTACAGTTCCTAATGGGAACTTACAGGAAAGATGGGGCAAGAATATTTACAAGAGCACCTAATGACAGGATAAGGGGGAATGGCTTCAAATTGAAAGAGAATAAGTTTAGATTAGATCCTTGGAACAAATTATTTACTGTGAGGGTGATGAGGCTCAGGAACAGGTTTCCCAGGGAAACTGTGGATGCCCCATCCCTGGAGGTTTTCAAGGCCATGTTGGATGGGGCTCTGAGCAATCTGGTCTAGTGAAAGATGCCCTTGCCCAAGAAAGGAGGGCTGGAACTAGATGATCTGCAAAGTCCCTTTCTACCCAAGCCATTCTACAATTTGATTCTGTGATTCAGAGACTGATATTATACTAGGCAGTCTTAGAAGCATGATTATATTGTGCAGAAAAATAATAGGTAACAGTTGCTCTGTTGCAACTTCTCAATGTTAAATAAGGATGAAGCCAACATATTATAGTAGATGTATCGACATCACTTTCAATTTGGAGATTTAAAAAAACAAACCACAAGATTCCTCGTGAAACGTGACCAGATCTAGCACAGCATAAATGGAAGAGCATTGCTGTTATTTCAGTTGTGTTTCTCAGTAAGCTACATCTATGATGTAAATTGCAAAAACTTCAGATAACATTTCTGAGGACCCTGATGCAAATTTCTGCTGGGCACCTTGAGAAAAAGCAAGTACAGAAACCCTTGCAGATGAAGTATGTGATAACCACTAGCTGCAGTCTAGACTCCAGGTGTCACAGGGTACTTTTTTCCACCAGCAGGTTCAGACAAGTTCACTCTGACTACAGCCCAGCTGATCTGACAGTTCTAATCTGGTAATTACAAAAAAATCTTATGCCCAGGTGGTAAGCATTGTTAAAGACAAATTATGCAAGTTTGGACATTAACTACACCTAGAAATCATAGGCAAGACTGAAAGTGACGCCAGAGTGTGTCCATCTGCCTCCATCAATAATAAACAAACACATAAACCTTCCTACATCACTTTCTTTGATGATTTACTAAGTTAACTGAACTGCAGAGTGCCATTATTTCTCTAACTGTAAAAGGGGAAAGAATGGTAATTCTCTGTCTCACAGATATGCTAAGAATCTTGATCAATGCAAATTCCATGTAAAGGGAAATTCAAAAGATGTAATGTGCTCTTTGTTCCCAGAATGAGACAGCACTGAAACTGCTCCATATCAGCTTTTACATAAAGCTTAAAAGGACATGAAAATTCTGAATCTGTAAATACTCGTGAGAGAGAAAAGGTAAAGACAAGACAAGCTCTTGGAAGGAAGGTAATTAGTCCTAGGAACCACCTCACTCCTGCTTTCTTAAGAATTTCACTGTTCTGATTAGAACTAACCACAGAGAACTTATAACAAAGGGGAGCCCACATGATGTATGACAGTTATTTAATTTGTCTTGGAATTACACACGCAGGATTATGTTTCTGGCTTTAGGTGACCAAACAAGTAAACCATGATAAGAGACAGCTATGTGAGATAAAATATCTCTGTGTGGCAAGGGAAAGCATATTGCATTGCTATTGTCACAGACACAGCTGACACCAAGTGTATCAAGGTCTTAAAAAGTCATTGTCAATTATATACACATCCCTCTAATTTGCACTTCAGAGACTTATCAAGGACAAAAGAAGCTCTGAGCATGAAACTCATTGTATAAACAATTATATTTTCGCATGGCAAGTCTGAAGGGGAAAGATGATCTTTTCTGCTTAGGCTCAAAATAGTGATCATGTTCTTCACCCAGAAAACTAATTTAAAAGAAAAGGACGAGTGATTCACCTCAATAAAGAACAATATAGAGAGCATTTCATTTGCCAAGCTTGTTGTTTTATATGGATTCACGGGATCATATACAGGCAGCTTTCAGTGTGGTGTTTTCCTACTGCACAGATTACTGGGACTGCAGATCTGGTAGCTTGCCTGCCCCTCTGCCCTTTTACATGACAGAAAGACTCTCTGGTGCTGTGTGGGTAAAGGTCAGTGGCATATGCAGTGTTAAAGCCTGGTGTACTAACAAGAGTACAGGCTTGCTCTCTTTTATGCCAGAGAACTGAAAATGCACCCAGAGGTTGACATGAGCCAGAAGGATGACATGAACCGGACATACCAGCTATAACCATGGAGGCAAGAGGTAGCACATAGACGTTATACTGGCTCTAGAATTTCTGGCACAAGGGATGCTCCATTAGATAATATACTGACTTGAAACTCAGATTGCATTGCCAGAGTTAGATAATACACTGACAGCTGCTGAGGAGCCAGAAACCTTTGTTGAGAGAGAAAGAAACTGTGGAAAATCTTACCACATAATATGGGATGTTTTTTCACAGCAAGTTTGAGGTCTGTATCAATAATTTGCACCATCATATTTCTAATAGAGAATGTGAGAGCATGGCTCACAGCCTTCAAGAGATAAATATTTATCAGTTGTGGTTAACTGCAGCATGTGAATCAGCACAAGGCTTTGTTTTTCATACTCACTTTGTGCATAAGCTCTTCCATAGCTTCACTGAAAAGGAGAATTTTGACAGTGAGCTACCACCCAGGATGGGTGAGAAAATCAGAATTTAGATTTAATTGTCTAAATCCATAGGTTTTTTTTTGTTCTTTAGCCAATTTTAAGATTTCTAAACTGGTTTCCTCCCTCATGTTCTCAGTGAAAATTTTCCCCAGCTATTTTTTTTCTCTTTTATTTGGTAGTTTCTAAAACAGCAACTGTCAAACCAGTTCATCAGGACTAGCATGAAATAATGAAAAACAAGCTTCCCAGCCCAAGGAGCTTGGTCACAAACAGTGCTTTGGTGAAAGACTTTCTCTTTTTCACAGCCTTCATAGCCAGAAAGACTTTTGACCTCCAAAGCACTCTTAAAAGGAACATTCATCCAGTGAATTAATGCTGGGGAATGTTGCTCTGAGCCACTCAGCAAGTGATCCATCACCTAGGATCATTTCTCTCACACTTGCCTGTAATCTCCACTCTTCATTGTGGAGTTCTAGGAGGAGATTTCAGAAGAAACCTTATACCATCCTTGATCAGAATCAATCATGTCATTAACCAACATTTGCATTTTAGTGGATGTTTTTGTTTTACACACACCAAAATATTTAATCCATCTGCTTTAAGCTTCACTTTAGAAAATTAAAGGACAGTTCTGAAAAGCAGCTCAATAGTGGTAAAACCAAGAACTGCAGGGTCTCTCTACTTGCATTCAAACATCAAAGCACTTTCCAGGAAATCTCCAGCAGAGCAGGCTTCAGTTCTATGTCTAATATTTGCATATTCTGTTTGTGAGCTGTTTTCTACCTGTTCTTGATGGATATATCTATACTGGCCCCACAGAATAAATGTGTGCCAAGGGCTGTTATGCTTAGGCCAAAGGGCACACATGGATGTCATCTACATCCCATGATGCTTAGTCCAAAAATCTTGGCTATTCAGGAGGTTTTAGGACATGATTACAGTGTGTTGTACATTTTTCAGTTTAAGGGTCTGAAACAAAGCAAGGACCACGTCATAGAACATCACAGTGAGATATTTTCATGGCACAAAACAAAGGAAATATATGTCATTAGAGTCATGTAATATTTGTTATGTGTTGCAAGAAGACATGGTATTTGAATACACTCACACACATGCCTGCACACACACACAGCCTTCACAGATATTGATGGAAGGATCTATAGAGTAGAGAGAGAAAAATCCAGTCCGATTCATTGTACCTTTGGAACATAGTCTCCAGTACATGTTATCCACCAAACTGTGCCCAGACAATGTCTAGATCACTAAACAGTTGCTCTGCATGTAAACATGACAAGAAATATCCAGTATGGACAAGCAGTTCTTCAGTGCCTGAGTTTATGCTCTGCTCCTGCTTTATTTGGAAGCAGAGAAATGTCTCTCATATGTTCGTTGCGTGTAGTATGGTGTTTTCAATCTGTGCTTCCAATCACAGTAGTGCAGTTTGTGCTTTTTCCGCAAGAACTACAGCTATGTTGTTCACACCATGAAGCGTCCATGCTATTTGAGCAGCCTTGGGCTATTTAGCTCTGAAGGTGTAACCTGTGAGGCACACCTGGGCAACTACAGTTCTCTTGAAATGTTATTTAAAGGACCGTGATGTGAAGAGGATTGATCAGTTCTTACCCAGCAGCTTGGGACCTCCATCTCTTACCGTACATTATATACACAGAGAAGAATTAATATTAGGTTTTAGCTGTCAGGATAGTCCTGTCTTTTAGCTATGGATCTTAGTGAATTCAAATTGCACAAACTGAATATTTGATTAGGAATAGAAATGTATACCTATAGACCGAAAAAGAAACACACATACAGAAATAGAAATAAGAGATTACATTGCTAATACCTATGAAACCAGTTTTAAGAACAAAGCTAGTATATGTTTTACTGATACTAAAGGATACATTTTCTTTAGCCAGCTGTTATTACTTAAAATATTCCCTTGGAAAGTTAATTTTCTGGGTTTTTTTTAACCAAGAGAATATCAAGCACCATTGGAGAAACATATTACCTGACACTGATAGGCTTTTAAAAAGAAGCAGACAGTGTTACTAATAACCCTATTCTGGTCCCATAGATAAGGAACCTTTTAATGCTTTACTTTGTAGGAAGTGAAATTTCTCATCCTTATTTAAGATAAAATGTCAGTGGTTACTGAAAGTACATGTGAGCTTTCACTTTAACAATTTATTAATGGAGTGGGGTGCAATACAGAGTTTCCAGGATCAGATTTTTTTTTTAGTAAAGTTGAGCCAACAGCTATGATTCCTGTTGTGTTCCTTGTTGCGTTAATAGTCTATATACCAAATGTGTTGCTTCAACGCATAGCTGGAAACAGGTACTGAAGTGCTACAGAACGTGTTTCTTTCTAACATCAGTATCTGCTTCAGCTAATTGAAGACAGTTCTCAGATCTGCAAAGCTGAGTCTAACTCATGAGTACATTCAGTGTAGCACACGGCGGCACGATCCTGTGTGATATATCTGTCATATCAGCTTTTGTCTGAAATAGCAGAGAAGAAAGATCATTAGACACATTAGAGATCTGAGAGATCCAACACCAAAGTCCTCTGTGGTTAAATACCAGTGCTGATCACCAGAGGCTTTTTTGACATTATTCTGTCCTCCAGACTTTCGCTATTTTATCAATGAATTCTACTCATTTACTTTATAAATCAAGAATAGCCCCAACAGGACTACCATTGAGAAGTCTCTATCTGTGTGGTATGGATTTTTGAACAAGCTAAGACAGTATTGAACAGGTCCTAGTTTCTCTAATACTTTAATTATCAAAGATTATTCCCTAGAAGACACTCCAAATACTCTTTAGTACCTATATACCCTTATTATAACCCTGAAATGATTACAATAATCAGTCCATTCCTGGACTCTATAGATTCAGTATTCCTAAATTGTTCTTTTCAAACACAGTCATGCTAAACAACACCCAGAACAGCATTTAGCTGGTTTGACTATCACTGCTGGCAAAGATGGGGTAAGTCTTATGAAGAAAAGAACAACAAACCTGTATAGCCAGGAGCAGATTACTGAAAAATCTGAAAGTTAGTCAAAGAAAACACCTACTTTTCCAGTAAAGTCATTGGACTATATAAGAAGCTATGTCAAATATTCCTCATTGCAAAAAGGGAAGACTCACTCATTGGAGAATTCTTTCCTATCATCCAACATTCCTGTCTTGGAGAGGAGAGGACATATTCAATGTCTTTTTGATTGCAACAAAAAAATCTTTTTTGTCAATGAACATAGAAAAAAATTCTTACAGAGAATTCAGTTGTAATTCTTGGATAATCCCATGTCCAATGTCACCCTAGCAGCCTGCAGTACTGAATCTATGACCATGGTCATAATATAATATCCTAATATCCCTTCCTTACATTATTTTTTGCTTTACCTTTTCAAGAATTTTTGGAATATTTTTCACTCTTGACTGCAGATGATTAAATGTGAATTTTGAAAAGTCTTGGAATATTAACAGGCAAAAAAAAATACATTCATTCACCAAAGGATGGAGGCTTATTACTTTAGATTATTTTTTTGAGGAAAAGTGCTGAAAAGTCATAGTTTCAGTTTAAACACTGAAAATAATTTTGTTTCAGTCACTGAAACGTCTTTTTGCTTATTGTTTAGACACTTAAAAAAACCCCCTGGAATTAAACAGATTTTTAACAACTGAAAATTTTATTATGTTCCATGTCACTGCTGTAATACATATTTATTCCTTTACTTTCTATCAGATTTTAGGAAGATCTGTTCTCCAACCTGGTCAATATATGAGAAGTGGTCACTAAAGAAATACTTCTTAGTAAATACAAATCCGTACTTAGATAGGGGTGATATATCAACAAGATGCAATATAACTTTTTGTTGAAGTACGTGATTTTTTGCTATAATCACATATACAGTCTCTTTTATACCTGCATAAGAGTTTGTTGAAAGCTGTTCGTAAATACCATGTGTATTATAATAGCTTATAAATAATAAAGTGTGAGAAAAATGCCATGGGAATTAAAATAGTAGAAACAGATTTTTTTTTTTTTAAATTGTGCAGTATTTTATGGGTAAACATTTCCCATAATTAATCTGACTGTTTCTGTTGTGTTTCAAATCCACATAAATATATGTATCAATCCATATTGCTGACACTTCACTTCTTTTGGCCTGCCAGCAGATTACATCCTCACCATGGCAAGAAGCCTAGGAGAGAAGTCTGCAGATGGAAAGGGATGGAGAAATTCCCAAATAATCTGTTCCATTCTGGTCAGGTTCTTATACCATGCCACCAACCACTGCATTAAGGACCTTGCTGAGCTGATACATGGTGGCCCTGCTTGCAAAGCACAAATTTTGAGTCTGAAAAATTGATGGATGAGCATTAGGTTTTGGTTCAGTTACAGGTTTAGGAAAAATTAAGGGCAGTTCTCATTTTATCAGAATTCACCCATCCCTAATATAAAGCTGGCAAGGTATTTTTTTGCAGCTTTAGAATACTGTTGCATAAGCATAGTGACTAAATGATAAATGTCTCTAACGGGGATGGAGTAATGGACTTGAACTACTGTAGACAATTCTGCTGGAGCTGCTGTTCATCACGCACTGTACTGCTCACTTCAGCTCTGTAAGGTACTAGAAAGACAGACATTCTTCTCCCACCCACATCACCCCACCCCTGCCCTATGCTTCCTGAAATGCTGTTATAGGGAGTGTTATCATTACAAGAAGCACACAGATTGGAGATTAATATTAGAGTGCTGCATTTGACTTTACCCCATCACCCTGAACTACTCCTGCTAACCTGAACATCTTTTGTCCACAGTTTATTGATGTTCTGCACTAAGATTACTTGTAAAAAAAAGAAAAAAAAAAAAAAAAGACTTGATTGTTGATGATGCAAATATATTTCTTCATTATTAAGTGAATTACAACTAGCTTGGATTTTAACATCTATTCAAAATGATAGCAGAGGGCAACTTGCAGCAGAAAAAGTGTTGTAAGCTTTGTGCTTACCAATTAATTCTATTATCAAAAGCTAAGAAAAAAAATGTGCCTGCCAGCTGTGGCTTTATTGTGTTTTCCCAGAACTAATAATGGGAAAGCTGTGAAAGTTTTTCTTTTATTACTTTTTTTGTGTGTGTGTGTGTATGAGTTAGCCAACAATAACAAAAAACCCCACTCTTTTTTTCCCAGAGAAATTTTTTTTCAGAAGGTGATCTAAACAGAGCAGTAGCATTAGAATAATTAAAATTAGGAACCTCAGTTTTAAGCTGAAATTTTATTCCTGCTAAGCACTTCTGAATATCATGAGCAGTAATTTCCCAGTCATGCAGATGCAAAGATAATGTGAACTGGTTTGGATGTGTTGCAGTGCAGTCCAGAACAAACTCAGTCTGTCATCTAGAGCTGGTGTTTTCCTACCTCTGCATCAAGGACTACACAATAAGTCTCACTGTAATTCTGCTATATTTTAGTTGACCACAGACAATTTTGAGTGAAAAAAAAGCTTCTGTTTGCTTCTTCAATGCCCTCTGCAGTCTTTTTTATGATTTTCCAGCTACGTACTGTAAGAAGCATGTCAATGGCAACAATTTGTTTCGAATTGAGATGGCAATGTCAAAACCACTTATCTGAAATCCTTCAGACAATAGTCAAACTTTGCAAAGCTCTAATAGTTTTTCCCTCCCTACATCACTACTAAATGAATCAAAATTCTGGGGTCTCAGGCAGTCCTCTTATTTTAGCATCTTATGACTAAACAAAAAATTTTAACTAATTTCATTTCCATAGTTTTCTTCACAGAATTTTTATTTCTGCCTCCTAATATGTGGATTTTTTTTTCACCAAAACCCTGAATTTAATTTAGCTGGGTTCCTGGTTCAGCAAACTGGAAAGGACTACTTTCTTCTTTAGGTAAAGCCTTAGGCAAAGAAATAATGAAAATACTTTTTCAGCTCCTTTCCCACCTGGTGAAATTTCTTCAGTGAAAGCATAATTAGACTGTGGAACTCACAGAGGTGGGATGCCAGCTAGGCAAATTCACCTAAGGTTTTATAGAATAGCAATGTCCAACGAGTTCTACTGCTAAGTGAAAAAAGAAACATAACAACCAGAAAATGTAATGCTTTATAGCTTGAGATGACTTTATGTGGAAGGAGTAGAATGTTAGAATTAGAACCCAAACATCCTCACTAAAATTATTTTAATTTTGTGGGATTTCTAATATATTCTTCTGAATCACCTGGTATTGGCCCTCTCAGCACAAGAAAAATAAAACATACTTTTTTAATCAACAAAGGGAAAGCTGACCAAATATAGCAATTCTATGGAAGCAAGATTTATGACATAAGCTGTAGATAGGTTAGTGGCCTATAGTAATAGTGCAGGATGGCAGTGGTAACCTGATTTTTTTTTTTTTTAATTATATTTAATTGTTGTTTTTAATATCAAGATTTGTTCTACTTCTCATTATTGTGCATTGAGTTTGATTGATAATAAACTTGGTTAATTTCCTGAAGTCCAGTTTGTTTTGCCTGTGTTGGTATACAAAGAGTGCTCTTCCCTGTCCTTATCTCAGCCAATGAGCCTTCCATCACAGCTTTTCTTTCCTCTGTCCAGTTGCGGAGGTGAGTGATAGAGTGGTTTTGGTGAGACCCTGGGATCCAGCCAGGATGTAATAATTACCTTGGTTCTACGACAATACAATTTCTTCAGCTGCTGCCTTGAAACCTTGTTGCACAGTTTGTAGATAAAACGTCTCTGGCCTGGTCTGATGAAGTAAGCTCCAGGACTCATGAAACTTTATGTTCATTTGGAATAATTTTGCTTTAAAACAGGGATTTTTCTTTTTTTGCCATTGTTTTCCAAACATATCTGGCCCAGAAATGGGACAAGGCTTTTGAAACAGAATTTTTTGTAAATCCAGGCAATAACACACACTCGCACCTTATACACCCAAAGGATTATATTTTTATAAAGCTCTAATTTCACAATATCTGATATAGAAAACACCATGACATCGCTGCTGCAGGGATGGAGTAATGTTTTCAAACCAAAATGTGCTCCTTATTTCCACCCTGCGATAGCCTGTGCAGCCAGGGAGCTGGCGCAGAGCTGGGCAGCTCTCGTGCCCACAAGGCTAGAGGCAGGTCTGTAGCTGGGACAGCCTTATTGCCAAATCCCTTGCCCACCAGAAAGGATCTGGTCACATGTGGGCTCCCAGGGAAGTCCGCCCTTCCTCTTGAGGCAGCTCTGTGAGTAACACGCAACAGTCTCTGTCTAAACCTTTAATAAGAGTTGAGCTAGAGTTAAGCTCTTAGGAAGTCCCAGGGAGAATTCCTGTCAGATATATAAAACTGCTCATTTCAATCAGGCTCCACTGGTCTTTTCACATGCTCATTACAGATATAATCTAGAATAATTTAAATTATAAGCAAAGCTATTATTCCTCTATATAGCCCATAGAAAATGGCTATTAAAAGATCTTGATTATTCAGTTGGTTGCGTACTTATATTCTAGCCTCTAAGTGGAAAGAAATTTGCAGCTTTTTCTGTAGCAGAATTTATCTTTCCTGTCCAGACAAGAGGAAATGGAGGGATATTTGTAGAGAAATCCATCAACAGACTTCGTTCCTCAAAAAAGGCTTTTACAAAGTCTTGCAGAGTAAGGTGAGCTGGTGCATGTTCTAGGCTTTTGATTTCTCAGAGAGTAGTCAGTGGGGAATAAAAAGTAATAAGACAAAAACACAATAAAAGTTTAAGGAAATAAATTAGAGACTCCAGACTGATTTACTGTAACCATAGAGAAATGAAGAGTGTGAATGCAGTGATTTGATAGTAAAAACAAAAACAAAACAAGTTTATATTAGAATTTATATAAAAGACAATGTATTAAATAATGAGATAAAAGTTATTATAAAATCCTCTCAAAATGCCTTTCAAGCTCTATGTTTTCCTACTCACTTCCCCAAAGTTTAAGAGTGCCTAATGTTTCCTTTCTGGCCAAAAATCTGCCAAATTAGTATTTTAGTTAGATTTTAAATAGGAGCAAGATCTAATACTGTACTAATTAATTGAGCATAGTCCTTTCCCAATTCCTCTACTGCATCTCCTTCCACAAGTACAACCCACTTAAATGGTATTACTGTAGAGCCATGAAATTGCTTAAAATAAGACTATGAAGATAATAAATTTTTGAACGCTCAAAAAATAATATATTCAAATTTATTCAAATATTCTTAATCATTAAAATTTTGTTTGAACTGAACATTTGGAAAAAAAAATTCTCTTAAACAGCACATTTTCACATATCTGATAACACAGTTGCTGTGTATCTATATCTGCAGTTTGTGTATGAGTTGTTGAAGGCCAGCAGAAATGGATCTCCTTGCCTTTTAATGTAGACTGTCTTTTGTCATCCTAGATTACTCTGCTGATTTAAAGGTGTGATTTCCATGTGCTTTTCTCTCAAAGTACTTGTCTGCAACTCTGCAGGATATGTGTTTTCTATAGACTAGACTCCAGTGACCATAGAAATTGTATGATCCATTTCAGACAGGGAACTACCCTGCTCCAGCAATCCAATCATCTGCATCATATTTCTTGATCAGTATTCCATGAAAGACTGCTGCAAAGAGAGGAAAAAGAAAAGCTGTGCTTAATTAATTAAAAAAAAAAAAAAATCCTATCTTTAATTTTAAATAGGCAGAGGCTGAAGTAGAAAAAAATGCATTTGTTTTACTTTAGATAAATTGTTTTCCCCTCCCAGACTCTTATTTAAAATAATGATAATGATAATAATTAATAATAATAATAATAATAATTCTTTCTTTTGCAAACATGATTAAGCTTGGAATAGTATTTTTGTTTATTTACAAACCAGGTGTTTTGTCACATCATCCCTGTGGCAACTCTGGAACATGCTTACCTGTGTAAGCATTACCCTCAAAAGCAGTGCTTCAGTGCCATCACACCTCACAGTACTATTTTCAATGGATAATATCACTTCTGGAAGTTGATAAACACTGAAATAAAACATTTCATTTTCTGTATCCTATCACCTTTTGTCATTATCTAGAAATTTTGCCATGGTGTCACAGATAAAGTGAATGTTCTGAAGAATACACTAGAAGTTCAATAAAAATTAAGTATATAAATATAAATTAAAATTCCTTTATTGAACTTACAGTTTATTTTTAAACTGAATGACAAAGGTAATCTGCCATAAACCTATGATTACTCTAGGTGGTTTTTACAATAGGTTTGATTTTTGTCAGTTATTTCATTTCTAGTTATTCATCCAGCTTCACTGTAAACTGCTAAAGAGCTTGCAAAGGCTTCCAATGCCTTTTTCCTGTTAGGTCCTCCTTTGTAACAATAAAGGAAGTAAAGCTTTATGTGGCCACACTGATATATTTTACTAAATTTAACTTTAACATTTAAGCAATTCGGCATAATGAGATCCTATCTCTAACAGCAATTTGCTCTTCTGACAGTCACCAAGGTACTGAAAAATCTCTTTGTCATTGGTTTTGGGTTTGGCTCTTTAATGGGCAGGTCTTTCTCTTGAAGGTCTTGCATCTACCAGAGCAGCAAAGGGAAGAAAATTATAACTTACCTTGTGGGAAGGCTGATGACAAAAGTATTAAAATATCTGTTAATACCCTGCTCTTAAATTCTAAATGAAGCACCTGTCATGGGCCAGCACTGGAGACTGGACATTGTGCCCAACCCAGGTGAACTGACCCAGTTTAAAGTGGTCAAATTTATAATGTGGTTTTTGGTATAGATAAGGAAGCATTATCATACACTAGTTAATCTACACTTAATTTATTTTAGCCTAAAGGCAAATCTAAAGGAAGGCCACCTATATTTGTATAAAGACAGTACTTTTCCTCCAGTCTTCAATGCAGCAGATGTTAGGATTTATTAACATGCTGAGAAATGTATTTGCATTATATTCCATAAAATGATCATAATCTCTGCTAGGGTGAAAATAATTTAAAAGCTACTGCTTTATAAAATAGTTTTACAGACTTATTAAAGTAATTAAGAATCTCTCTGAGATAGAATTGGTCTTGCACTACAGTCTGAAGCACTTTATAGCTGTATTCCTTAACCAGACTAGTGCTTTAAATCAATTATATCCTGTTATAATAATTTTTTACTAAAACACATGATTTACAGCATTTCTTTGAGGCAATTAATTGAATAATTTTAAGACAGACTATACATTCCTCATACTGTATATGTGTATGTGTGAAACAAACCATACCTTTATGAAGCATTTTAAAATAATTTAATTTCTGCCATAAATCATTTAAATGGCTCTTAGTCTGAGTAATTACTGTTGATTTGTTCAGTGTGCTGTTTTACTTAATAGGTTGTGTTTTTCTAATTGGCCAAGATTTTTATAACAATTTACAAAAGGATATGGGGGAGGATGGGTAGTACAACTAGCAGGTTTAATATTTGTGGTGTCCTGAACTTAGTTAATTAATCCAAACAGCAGCATTTGAAATGACATCTGGTTGATACAATAGAAAGGGCTTTTATAATCCTAAAATGCTCTCTAACTAATCTGCTCATTCTTCTAAGATAGGTGTTTTTAATTACTGTTATTATTTGAAATAAAACATAGTTGGTTTAAAAAGTCCACGGTGACTGGTATCTTTGGGGTGTAGTACCCTTTACAAGGTTGTTTAATTTAATTTGGAATTCTGATTCATTAAAGTATTTTGGGACATACTGTGATTCAATTTTCTCTCTATAAAATTTAATAGGTGAAATTGAAAAGCAACCTTGTGGCTGCAATGTTCTTGGAGTAGATCAAAGAACTTGCTGTGACACTTAGGTCTGGTCTGGTCAGGGATGCTACTCTACTATAATTATACTAATTTTCTTCCTTTTTCAGATATTCTGTTCTCAAATAATAACTTCTTCCATAATAATTACTCTTTCAAGAAAGCAGAGTCACCTGGTATGTACAGAAAATAAACCAGCTGGGATTGTGATCCTGGAAATTGCTACACTTTGACCATTCTGATTCAGCTGTTCCATGCGGACATTTATCATAGGTTAGCATAATTTTGTTTTCTAGATATAGAGAAATGTAAAATGTTTTCTCCCTGCCCTGACCGTGGCGTGGGTTGGTGTGAGGAGGACAAGGACCTATCAGAGAGCAGGCTGGGATATTGACAGCTAAGTTGTCCAATGAGAAGTGTCAGTGCGACTTTGGAAGGAACATTTAAAACTGATCCGCAGCTGACCGCCCACTCTCTTGCTTCGGTGACTTGCCCTGAGGTTACAAGGTGGGGCCCGGCCCGGGTCGGGCTCTGCCGCCTCTCTGGGCGGCCGGGCCGGGCCTGGCCGGGGGCCTGGGGGCCGCTGCCTGCACGGGGAAGGCCTGGGCCGGCTGAGCCCCTTTACCCAGCTGCTGGCAGGGGAGAGGGGCAGCTGCAGCTCGGCAGTGCGGGGCCGTGTGCTCAGACCACGGCAGAAGGGGCCAAAACATGGCCCGGCTTAATCACCGCTGGCAGCGGAGAGAGCAAGCTGCAGCTCCATAACAACTTTGAGCTGGACTGCCTTAGATGAGACCGAGGGGTGGAAAAAGAGACATTTGCCGGTTTCTTCTACCAGCTCGGCGTGTGCACGTGGCTTTGCCAGCCCGGACCAAAAAAAAAAAAAAAAAAAAAAAAAAAAAAAAAAAAAAAAAAAAAAAAAAAAAAAAAAAAAAAAAATAAATAAATTAACCCTTTCTTAGCGATACAGAACTTTTAAAGCACAATTCTTCCTTGAGAGAAAGAAAAAAGAAGAAAACAGAAGGTTATTGGAACAGACACTGCATGAAGTCAGTTAGATGAGAAGTGAAAGAACTAATAATATTGGAATAGGATTGAAGAAGTGGACATTTTTAACTGGACTCTTCTAAGGTAAATTATAAAGAAATGAACTCTTCTTTGCAGCATTCTTAGTATTATTTTTGGGTAGAATGCTATTCTAATCAAAATTAAGGACTGGTATAATAGAGATTTATTTGGGAACTTTGAAAACCCCTGCTCCTGGGTCAAAAAGGAGGTCTCAGCCTTTTGAGACAAAGATAATTTTAGATAAGAAGAAGTATTTGTAAGTAATACCCCAGATACACTGAGAAGCTCTGCAGATAGAACATCACAGTCTGCGAAAACTCCAGGCAGCAGTGGATGTGTGTGTAAGCAAACATCTTCATGAAAGATCTTAGAAGGACTCTTCTCCTAAAATAATGTGTAGTTATGTCTAAGTAGTGAAACTGACTGAAAATCCTAAGTTGTGTCTTTCTATGTTGTTTAATAAGAAAGTTAATAGTTTGTAAGAAGAAAGAAGCGTGTTTTTAAAATTTCATTCTGTTTTTAGGGTTTTTTTCTTCTATTCTTTTAGTGTGTGTTAATAAAACCTTTTTTTTTTTTGATCATTTTTAAGCTAAAGCCTGCTTTGTTTATTTTTCTCCTAATCTCTCCCCCCCACAAAAATATTAACACTAAAACCCCTACATTAATTAGTGTTTCTGCCCGGTTTTATTAAATTAAAACAATTACAGCATTCCATGGATTGTGTGTTCTACTTTGTGGAAAATGGATTTATCTCAGCCTGAAAGATGAGACTTCCAGAATGGGGGAAGCTGACTAGGCAGCAACATTTCCACTCAGGATCCTGAGCTGAGACCACTCTGCAAGGGATACCAGTTCCATTAATTTTGGCTCATTGTACAAATCGAGACCTTTTGCAATGGAGAGCTGAGAACAGGTCTTTGACCTCCATATAAGAAGAGCTGATGGGTAACCCAGGGGCTTATTTTCCCTGTAAGTTCCATTTGCATCTCTTTCAGATACGGTCAGATTTGGTTCCCCTGGCAAGAGGGTAACAACAGTATTTTTTGAATATTCCTCTGAGATATCAAATGCCCCTGTCCCATAGAGCAGGCTTTCTTACTAGTTCTAGAGATTGTATTTGCCTCAGCAATTAGGATGGTAGAAAAATCCTGACTTTTATTTCCTCCTAAGTATTGAACAGGAGTATCTGAAGTAGAATACTCTATGGCTCTAAAAAGTAATTTTTTATTCTAGGTTATGTTAAGTATATGTAAAACAGCGTGTGTGATTGCCACAAACTCAAGAAAGCTTTAAGCTGCCTGTCTCAGGTCCTACTGGTTGTTGAAATGGAGTAGGACAGGTCTCAACTTCATATTGACAAAGCCATCCAAAAACCAGGCCATTTTCAGGATACAAGCAGCAGCCCCAGCACATCTATGTCATGTAGCAATACAAAATTGCTGGAAAGGTTCTTATATACTTTGCTTTTTAAATCCTTGATTTATATTTAAGAAGGAATTAAAATCAAAAACAATGTTCAAACTGCAGAAAATTAGTGGAAAATAAAATTTAATCAATGAAATTGAAATTTGAACCCCTTAGAATTCTTCCGTTCTACCAGTTTTAAAAGGAGTGTATAATGTTATTTCTATTTCAAATCAATTTACTGAAAAATTAGCAAAACTCTATAGAGTATATCTCTTATTTCAGGAAAAATCTCTCAATTCAAGAAAAATAATGTCCCTTTTCAACTGGGAGAAGTGCCAGCCAGAAATCAAGGCATCAGTCTTTGTGTTACACTTTCAGCCTTGTTTTCTGTCTGCTATTTTCTAACCAAGAGCACAATTCAGTTAAATCACTTAGGACTTTCCTGATCTATAAGATGCTGAGTGGGACTTCAAAACCCAGGGGAGTATGAATAGGTAGGGACTAAAACAGTTATAAAATCAGTCCAGTGTTCCCATTGTCTTCAATTATACTTCAGAAGAGTTCACTAGGGGTAGATGAGAGCAAGATTGCCACATGTTCATCCTCTACCCCAGTGGGTATCATCCATCACCTTAAATGTCACATGGTAGTGGGTACCACAAACACCATATCTGGTGCTGGATCTTGTTCCTAGGCAGGCTTCTTCACACCTCGTGGGATTTCAGGATGCCCTTTAAAGAGAGAAGAGCTGTCTCTGCAAATGCAGCACTGCTGTCCTTACCTCTGCATCGCCCTAACGCAAAGAGGAGCTTCCCTAAGCAGCTCCAGGTGGAGCTGTAGCCTCCCAGTCCCTGCTGTGGTGGTCTTTTTTAGATACTAACACCAGAGAGTTCCCAACCAAGGACATCTCACTCCACCCACCTGTCTCCCAGGGCCTGCTTGTTTGTAAGGTTCTCAGAAAAATTTGTGATCTCGCATAACAGGAGTATCCAGAACAGAGACTTCAGTCCAAATGGGAACCTTGGCTCAGGATTTCTGATTACTTCTTAGTATATAGTTAACTGCTTAGTGTTACTCAACAAAGTTGGCATGTGAGTTGTTAAAACCTTGTTCCTATGTTATTGCTCTGTACAGTATTGCAGTTTTTAGAAATAATTACAGGCTAATATTGTAATTATAGACTTTTCAATTTTAATTCATTTTCATGGCAACAGCTCTGGTAAGGTTTTCTTTTTTAAAAAACAGACACAAATTATAATGAAAATAATGTGTAATTTAGAGGAATCTGTGCAAGCAGAACAGTAAAACAACAAATTAATAGCACAAACAAAAAAGCAACCAGGTATTGAATGAACCCTCCACAGATGAAAGCAGGTTAAGGAAAGAAAAAAAAAAAAAAAATTTCACACCAAAGATTTCAAAATTTGGACAACAGTGCATCTCTGCATGCACTCAGCATCCTCAGCTTTCACAAAACTAAAATATTGGGCATCACCAGCTGGGATCAGGTTCACAATCCCTTTTTCTCATTCTTCAGGATCCCTTTCTTTGAGGAATTGAAACTCAGTGATGACAGTGGAATACCAAGAAACAAACAAAATTGCTTCCCTGAACAAAAAATAGCTAGCACAGTCCCCTGAAAGCTTAACAGCTCCTGCACGTATATTGCAACCCCCATTCAGAAAATATGTGTGTGCTTGGGTTTGTGTACTTTGTCCTAAGACTTTGCTCAGAGACCCAAATCACATTTGCAGTAGTCTGAAGCCATCTGTTTCCACTGAGTGTACAGGGAGCCAAAATTGACCAGTCTTGAACAGTGGCACAAATCACACACGCCTGACCACAGCTGGACTAGATAAGATGAGAGTTGCTGCAACTCCTCCATGTGCCAACCACCAGCTTTGGGGATTGTGTTTACTTCACGATGGATCACTGAGCACATTTAACTCTTAACTGTGAATGATTTCTGCCCATGAAAGGCCATACTAAAACAACTGCTCTTCCAAACCCTATGAAACGTGTTTGAGCGTGTACTTGAAGGTGGATACTTTTTTCAGTAGTCTAGCTTGGGTTTACCTCTAATATCTTAAAAGGCTTGAACCTCAAAGTGGACTTTCACTTTTTATATTTGGCTAATGGTAATTCTTTTTTATCCTCTGGGTGTTGTTCCATTGCTGTCGTGGGTTAGTACAGTTGAGTGTTTTAGTCATAGAGGAATGTAGAATGATTTGCCAGGTCAGGACCTAGGAATTGCTTTAGAAAGGACATGGACTTAGAGGGTTAGTTGGCCTGTTTTGGCCACTGAAAATTGTCAGCTATGACTTTGGGAAGTACCATATAAAACCCCTTGATTTCCTGTAGGTGGGCCTGTTCCTTCTTTCCTTTGGCCAGAGAGAGAGAGGTAACATCGAGCTGGGCCTGCTGCTCCCCCCTTTTTGGGGAGCTGGCCTGAGGCCTGGCCGGATTCCATCGGCTCCCGGGTGTGGGGCGGAAGGAGAGGTTGCTGCTTTACAACAACTACTCTCTCTAAACTTCCTAGAGCAGGGAGAGATCCCTGCTGGGCCCCTGATAAGAGCTATGGGCACCATTTAGGCTGAGGCCACCCTGATTTACACCTAGGGATGGGCTGAGAAGGCATTTATGATCCTGCCTGGGTTTTTTTTGATTCCAGACTCCTCGGGTGCTCTGATCACTGGTGTGTCTGTGTGAGATCTTCCCTCCCTCACCAGCTCAGCCTTGAACATCTAACACCATGAGCTACCGTGGGAGAAAAGAGACTCTGGGCAGATTTAACCCTTTCCTAGCAACATGGAGCTTCCAGAGCTTGGCCCTTCTCTGAGAGAAAAAAGAAAGGGACAGAGTGAACATAAAGAAAAAAACAGTATGAAGTCAGTAGACCAAGAGTGAAAAGACTATTTAGGACAGAGGGTTGAAGACTTAGTTGTTCCATTCTTATTTGAGCCATAGAAATTAACTCTATATTTAGATTATTCCTTTAAATCATGGGAAAGATATGCATTTAAGAAGATGATTGTTTAGATTTGTGTGTAGATTTGAGCAAAAGTGTTTGTGATGGACTAATATTAATCCTATAAGATGCTTGAACAGAGATAAAGATGAGAAGCCCTCTGTGTCAGTAAAGAAGTGAGAAGATATCTCTGTACCTTAAGATGAAAAATCCTTTGCCTTTAGAGTTATTTATCTTTAAACAGTGACACCCCAATATGCAAAAGTCTAAGACCCATAACCCATAAACCACTTGGGAACCTGCTAATGGGAGGGGTCACAAACGCAGGTTTCTCCTGCTATACCACTACAAAGAATCTTCCATTATGATTGTTAGTGGTGGGACTAACATCTGTATTTGACAGGCTCATGCTCTTTCTGTAGAATGGTTTTCTGCAAACAGGTCATATGAAACACGTCGTATCAGTACCCTTCTCTCCACATCCATCTTCCATGTTCTGTATCTTCAGGCTCATTAAAAATTGAATAAACTGAATGTGTCTTCAAATATTTTGTGGGTGTTGATATTCAATACACACTACATCATTTGATTTAATAAGTATTGACTAAAATAATGTAAAAGGTACCTTCAAACTATCCATCTGAACAAGTATTTTCTTAGTAGAGATAATTGTGTGAAACTGATCATTGTAAGATATGAAATACTTAGATTACATTCTAAAAATGATTTTACATTATATGATTAGCCTTTTAGTTCTTTGTAAACTTAACAAATTATTAATATTATATATAAATTTGAATTCTACCTCAAAAATGCAAGCAGATCTAGGGTGCTAGAGGAAGTTGTCTCCCAACACATGATAATACTATACACAGGTTTAGGGAAGAAATTAAAAATAACATTGAATTGAAACAGTCAAGGGAATTTAGGTAGGCAGAACATAATTACCCAAGCTGGAATTTGGCCAAGACACTGGGGCTAACACTTTTTCCCTTTTGAAAAGTGCCAGGAGATCTTTAATGAGAACAAGTACCCAGGGATCTCTAATGAGAACAAGGTCAGGACCTTTATTTGATATCTCAGCTGAAACACAGCAATCTCAGCAGCACTATACTACCTAACACAAGGCTGGGGCATAAGTTCAACTCTGTCTCAGAAGAAGAGTGACACCAACAGCATCACTACCACTTTCTTCTTTCATACTTTGCTCTCCATGGTTTGCTCCCTCTCCACAGCTTAGCTGCTGTTTGTCAGGTAGTGCAGAACATAGGAAAATTGCTATTTCTTTTTAAATGTATTTGGCTCAGCTGTCATTGTTCCCATTTGGTATTTTCTGCTGGTTAAATCTGCCAATGGGTTCTGGCTGGCTATGAATGGTGAAGTAACCAAGGACAGTAAAGAGGAGCCTACTCTTGACATTAGAGAACACAATTATGACCAGAAACACAAAAGCAGAGAGTATATCATTCTAGTAATTTTAATAAATTTCATTTGTTAATAGAGACCTTAAAATAGTTTTGCAATTACAGTTTTAGATAGTCAGAAGAGTCTTTTCTATTTAATGTAACATTTTAACATCTGTTTTGTCAGTCCAAATACTATCTTTCTGATCTCTCCATCTCTTTGGGTTACAAAAGTGAGAATTTGGCTATTACTGGTACTCTTTCCATTGTTCAGGTATATTATAGTCTGTTTGCATATTTTGATGTAACAATTTCCAAAACAGCAGGAAAAAAAAAAAGAAAAAAAAAAAAGAAATGAAAAAGAGAACATCCTTTTCAAAGGCTAATGAGCTAAGCCCCACATGTTAATAAATAGTCCAGTTTACAGAGGCACTGAACACACTCAGATTCAGTTTTAGTTTATTCCCACTGATGGCACATGATCACATGCTAAAAATGTGCTTAGTAGGATTAGGCCCCAAGCTGAAACAAACTAATTAAAAGACACTTCAACAGTATTCACAAGCACAGAAAATGTAAGCATAGACACTTGCACCCTTATTGGTCTCACATTTATTCTAGGTCAACAACAAGCACAGCTGTTCCCAAATGGTCCATGGCTTTCACAGTCAGATAACACTGTGCTGGTTTGATTGATCAAGAAACAAAAAATCCAATGTTGCAGGTAGTAAAGTGTGTTCTTGCGCACCAAATGCTACATGTACCATAATAAGAAAAACTTAATTTAGCCTATTAAAATATCCTTTTCTATCCCCTTTTCTGTTCACCAGCTAAAAGACTGCAAGTTGATCCTTAAAATTGCAACAAAGAGTATCCCTGACTTTTCTGCACCATCCATAAAGACAGACTTCTCCAGCTGGACAAGCGACACTGTTCATACCCTCTGTGGAGATCACAATTCAATCAGAATGTTGATGGACTTAATTCACTGCAGTGTAACAGCAAAATAGCTTGCTTCATCTTTGACATCTCCCCATGCCCGTCTGATCCTGAGGATCCTATTTCTGCATTATTTAAACTGCACACTCTCTTCCTTCAGATTAGCTTCTTTGACTGCAGGATCTTCCCTTGAGAAAAAACTGCACAACAATAACAAGTTTTGCAGTGTGAAAAATCCAAGTCAGCCACAGCTTTCTTGGCATTCCAGGACGATTCCAAGTAATGCTCACCAGGAATACAAAATAACTTGTGCAGTGTGTGTGGTACTCTTACTAAGCACTTGGTTTGACATAGGAACCTGAGAGACAGAATAATTTGTCTCAAAGGTCTCATTTGCTATATTTTCAATAGTTGCCTTTTATCTGATATCTTGATAATAATTACATATCTTATCCTACATGTTAAAGAGCAATTAGAAATTATTTTGAAAATTCAGCATTTCAAATGCTTTAAAATCAAGGGATTCAAGTGGGATTCAGAGGATAGAGAAAGTACTTGGTTTGGCAAGGAACTGGCATTTGACATGGGGAAAATTGGACATGGGAAAGACCACACAGGCACATTGCTACCGCCTCTTCACCTGACTACAAAAGATGCCAGCCACATCATGTGGATGGGTGGAGTGGGATGGAGTCCAGCTTCTCTCAACCATCTTCTCCCCTTGCACAAATAAGGTCCTTTGTCCTAAATCCAGGAGGCAGTTGACTGAATTCAGACAGCTGCCTTAAGTCCATGTGACTTCATTTGTCTTTTTGAATTTTTGAGCCATTAAAGTTTTTATTTGCTCTTTTTATCCATATTATATACACATGGTGTATATTTCTGTAAATGGTGTAAATGGAACTCTAAATATCTAGATGTCTCAGTGTCTCTGAGTTAATATTATTCAACCTTTTTTCAGGCTGTATTGTGTACTTGGACAGACACAATGTGCATTATATTCAGCTCATAAAAGCATGATGCTCTTGGCCAGAATAGCACCCAAATTTAACTGAGAAAGAACCTGTCCAATGACTGGATAAGTACTTGCATGCCTGAACTATTACAACTGACTTCATTAACATTGTCAGACATTCTCCTTTGCAAGACAACATCTCTCAGATATGCATTTATGTTCTTAGATAGATAATAGATTACATACATAAGTGTATATTTGTATTTTCTAAACACATGTGAAAGTTAAACATGAAAATGTGAAGTGTCCTAATTTGAATAAGAAATGAAAAAGCCCAAGGGAGTCCAGAGTAATTAGGGAGCCAAAATGTCCATTAAAGTAAGGAGGTGAAGAAACCTAAAACAAAATATTTTCCTATCTATAAGAAAAAACATGAAGAAAAAGCATAATGAGACCAGCCCTTTCCCTGGTCTGAATTAAAGCAGTTACAGAAAACTGCCCAGCCAAGGATGTTCAGAACACAGGAGGGTCCTGTGTCACGTCAGACCCATGTCCTGCTCAGCAGGACAACGCTTCATCACTGCTGCTGTTTCAGCAGGGTGATGGGGGTGAATCCTGCCTTGCTGCTCATCAGCCTATTCTGGAACAGTGTTTTCTGTGGTTCCTTGGCTTGTGCCTGACATCTTTCTCAGCTAGGTTTTGGATAGGTCCAAGACAACTTAGTTTCCAAGACTAGAGGCAGTAACCCAACATCTCAAATATTTCAGAAGATACCAAAGATGTTTGAAACACCCAGCAATCACTTAGCTAGTACTAAAAAATTTAACTTCAGTCTCACTTGCTTCTCCTGGACGTTAAGCAGAAAAGCAACAGGGAAATTTTAATCTGTGGCAAACCAGAGGTTTATACAGACAGCAGCACATAGTGTCTTCAGCCCTGGCTTTGGTTCAGAGAATGGATTTAGTCAAGTTCACATTCACCATATTATCAACTTCACCCCCTGGCAAGGTCTTTTACCACTTTTGTACGAGCTGTCTGACCAAGGAACAAAGCAGGCATGGTTCTACCTACCATTACAAACACAAGATCAGAGACCAACAAACCCAGAAGAGCTGAGTCCTGACATATCAGCATGAGCATCCAAAGTTTCCTAATGATTTCTTGCTACCATTTCTTGGATTTGCAATATCAGGCGAGAAGTCTTGTAAGAATAATATGTGCAACAGCCTATTGCAGAGAAAAGATGAGAATATTTCAGAGGCTTTCAAAAGATATAGTTGTGGCAATTCACAAAGGGTTAAAGAAGAAGAGAGATTGTATTTTATGGGCATTGCCTCACCCATTCTTTGTTAAGATACTGACTAAGCCCCAATATGGTAGAAAAGAAATTGAAGAGGTCTTTGCTTGGCAGTGGGTCGAGAACAGCTGTGAAAATAAATGATGACTAGAGAGACAGAAAATATATGAGGTACCAATATGCCTTACTGTACTTTTAAATTTATGCTGCAGATGGTGGAGTGTTTTTGAATCTCAGCACTCTGAAATAACTAACCTGGCAGGTGCACACCTGGTGGACTTCTAAGGGGAAAGATCCAGCCATTATTATCATAGATGATCCAGTAGTTAAAGCCGATGAACTGCATGGCCATGCAGTTTTTGGTGGGACTTTTTTTATTTTTTCTTATTTGGATGCCAAAATGACATATCAAGACACAGGCAGAGAATAAAGTCTAAAGATTCATATCATGTAAAAGAATAAAGTATAGAATAAAGTGTAAAGATTCACATACACATACTTGTACATTTTCTTGCACATTTCATGTGAGTATTTGAAGTTAATCGGAAAGTAGAGCAGTCCAAACATTTCTGAATTGTTTAAAAACTTTTAATTCACTAGTTTAGGCGTCTCATTATCAGAAGTAGTGATAACAGGAAGGAGTTTTTGTAACTGTAACTCTACCTCCAGTTACAAAAAATTAAAAATACCCCTCAACAGATGATTCTTTTCAACATCTGCCTCTTTTCTTTCCTTTCATAGAAAGCATGCATGAATAATCAGACCATAGTGCTGCTGTTAATTGAAAAAATCATTAGTAAACTTCCAGGTGCTGTTTACTATATAACCATTGTAATTTTCTATCCTAAAATCAGCATCTCACCAACATCATTGTCTGCCCTGGGGCACAGGGATTGTGCAGCTTTTACATTGTCAAAGGCAGTTGCAACCCCATTTGCTAGCAATGAAAGAAATGGATCCACACCTGCAGCGTTTGAGGCAATAATTCCTAATATTAGCCAGACCTCATGAGGAGAGGGCTTTTTTGCCAATCCTTTATGATTCAACACTTTACAATCCATTTGAAATCATTTAAATATTCTTTTATTTTGTTGCTCCTACCCCATGCTTATTCTTCCTTTCATTTCTCCTTTCTCCTGAAGTAGACCAACAAATAAAAGACTGACATAGATCATACCGTACCTAGGCAGCTAAAGAAACAGAAGAATTAAACACCTCTTATTTCAGAGTATCAATTATTAGACCTATCCAAGAAAAAGGGCAAAGAGATATTCTAAAATATAGCATGACTAAGTATAGATGAAATCCAAAGCTCTTTTGGAAATAACACCTGATTTCTACTCCCCCCCATAAAGTTATTTCAAAGTCAGAATTGAATCTCTGGGCCAGAACAAATTGTGTCTCCTTAGCCAAACTGCAAACAACAAGGTCTCAGCTGGTTCACATCAGAATATTTTTCCTGACTTTAAGAAGGTTGCAGCTGTTTGTGCCTACCTGGCTGTGCCCTTCCGTACTTTCAGCTATAACATACCAGCCTTTCACAAGTTTCTGTCCCTCTCAAATATTACTTTAGAATTGACAGATTTATCTATGTCTAAAATGTCTCCAAAACTGTCATCTTCAAATCCTCCATGAGACTCTACTCAGAGCAATTCATTTAAAGAGAATTCAAACCATCTCAACCACAGTGTGTTGAGAAACTTCAAATAATGCTGCAAATCCAGAATTTGCTAGAGCTAAAATAGAGTGAATTTAATCTTCAGTATCATATACATAGCATTACTAGGTAAAAATTAATACTAAAACAACCATCACAAATATTTTTTTCATAAGATATTCCTGACAGATTCAGCTCTGAGTAGGTTTTCCTAAACTCAAATTCACAACTTGCAGTATAGATAAAAGCACCTGTATACACTTAATTAAATTGATACAGCATAAAAACAATGTGTGATTTAGTTACTTATGTCAACTGGTTTGTAAGCCAGTGAAAATGCTGGGAAGGAATAAAAGTCACAGCACTGTAACTCAAGGAAGACAGTGGAGGCCCTGACTCTTTTAGTGCAGAGTCCCTCAAACGATTTTGGGATCTCTGAGAACCGGTGAAAATAGCCAGTCTAAAAAGAGGAAAGACTGAGAGAAGAAAACCAGAGTTTTTCAGCAAGAGCAAGAGGGGAGAAAACCAGTATAAAAAGAATGTATACTTGGGCTTCTTTCAATGTAATGTGCTTTAAAAACATCTCTGTTCAGCTAAGCATTTAAGCATTTATTTAGTTTCTAATGATTAAGATCAAGTAACTGGCATATAAACCCTGCCAAATGTAAAGGTTGATACACTCTGAAGTGCTTTGTTGAACTGAGGCCCAAGCAATACTGACTCAATTAGAAAGCAATTTTAAAAACTCTGAAATATATCAGTGTCTGTAACAGATTGTATTGTCTTTCATAATGAAGTTTCTGCATTTTCATCAAAGGAACAATCAACAGTCTGGTAACACTTTCATCAGGAATAGACGTTGTCTATGCTTGGTCTTGCCTTTCAAGAATTCATCCACTTAAACTTTCTGAGAACAAGAAAGTTGATCATATAAGTATGTTCTTTGAATGTACATTTTAATTTCTTAGAGTTTTCCTCATATACTGCCTAAAAGATATGACTAAAATGCACAAGAGCTAATGCGGGAGCTAGTTATTCACTTCACTGAGGACAGTATTTCCACATTTATCAGAGCTGATTTCTACTAAGGAATTGTATTTGTGACTCCAAAGCCTTCATAAGACACTTCAAAAGTTTGGATTTTTGTTTGTTGGGGTTTTTGTTGTAGTTGTTGTTGTTGTTTTGTGGGTTTTGTTTTGGTTTTGGTTTGTTTTGTTTTGTTTTTTAAAAAAGTCAGAGTTGATTTGGTGTTTTTAAACAGATTTACATCCTGAATTATCTTAAAGCAAACACCAAGTATTTGTTTTTACTTTTACCTTTTATTCAATGATAAAATGCCTTTAAATAGACTAGACTTTAAAAAGGCTAGACTCATCTGGGAAGCCAGAGACCCCTGTACATCTGTCAAGGTTTTAATGTGACTTCTTAAGATGTTAGTCTGATTCCAAGCACTTTGAAGTAAATGGAAAAAACTTTTACAGACATCAATATCTTTGATTCAGACTGTTTGGGTCTTCAGAGAACCTTTCTTGGAACAGACATCCTATGGTACTCTTTACCTGTAACACTGGCTGTCTTTTGTATCACTAGAAATTTATTTAAAATCCTCTCAATAAATGATCTGCTATTTACAATTAGTAATACACAGCATCATTTCCCTCCTTGGCCTCCACAAAGCATTGTTCCAGATCCTCAACTGGAAGTTTTTAGTGGGTTTAATTTTCATAACTCTGTGAAGTTTGTTCCAAGATTTCCAGGTGTGTCTGATCTGAGTTATTTGTCTTTAAATCTTTCAGGGTGAATGTTTGGTAGGTGCCAGCCTTGCATGTGTCTGTTAATTGATGCTCTGCTTTCACCCATGGCAATTGCACTTCATCAGCCTGCCAGACTCTGAAAGCTTGAGCCAAATTAAAAGCCCACTGCTAGAGATTTACATTTGGTAATTTTAAAGTTCCATATTTAAGGTTGGCAAAATATTTTGTGCTTCCCATCTTCAGTCTATCCTTTGGAGGAAAAAAATGGATATGATTGTAGTCACTGGCGTATAAACTGTGCAAAAACAATCTTGGAAATGCACAATTAATTTGTGGTGCTGAGATGATTCTAAATGTGAACTTGAACAGATCCTGGTGTCAGATACCTTCTTTTATATTTTGAGTTATGTTTACAAGACTTATGACTTAAAAAGTTTTCTTCTGAAAGTATTTTCCTATTCTCCATGCATTAAAAGGAGCTGAAGGGGTCATATACTATACTTGAAAGACTTTTTATCTCAGATACTTTGTGTGGTAGCTTGATACTTGAGTGAAATCAAATACCACTTTCAGATAGCCCAAGTGTATGCAAGTATTTGGCCTCATCTGCACCATGCAGCAAAGCTAGCTGTCTTCATGAGATTCTCTTATGTTTTAGACATTTTTTTCTATATCATAGTCTATAGATCTCTCTGTAATTCTGAAGTCACCGTATCTAAAGACAATAACCAATATCTTGAAGAATACCTTGACCCAAACCACAGCAAACTTGATTTTATTCTTGTGTGGATATAATCTCAGGGAAAATGCGTAAATTTGGTTGTCTTCTACCCTTAGTCATTCAGATATCACTTCTCCTACTGCTCTTGGGAAAGGTTATTGTCTGTTACTCTGTGTAGGTAGTACAGGGATATAAATATAACTACTAATAATAAATTTATGGAACTTCTTTATCCCACATAATTTAAGCAATCACCCAATTTATAACTCTCAGGGCCCTGAAAGTTATAACAGTAGTGTCCCATCCCAAACTCTCTGGGACCCCAGTCCACCTGGTTCAGGAACTCATTGCAGCCATCAGGGCCTTCAGTCCCCATCACAGTGATGGTGCAACGGTGCTGATGTCCAGCCCCATCCCTGCCATCACCTCCTTTTAGTCCTGGTTGGAATCCTTTCCTGTGCTCTAGCCCTGATTCATCATTTGCTCTGTTGGACTGTGTCATTGGACCCTGTTACCAGCACTGTGGATGAGGGCACAGCCAGTGCTGGGCCATCCTCAGGTCTGGCTCCACAACTCCAGTCCATGCTACTCCCTCACATAACTATAAAATATACAAGTGAGATTTATCTTATGCATTTCCTGAACTGATCTCAAGTATAAGAAAACCAAACTTATCAAGGCATTCTGCTAAGAATTGCACCAGTCTATAGAGATGACTTTTATGGGAAATTAGGTACTTATTTCCACAATGATTTTTTTAGAGGTTATATTTTTAATTGACTGAGAAACTGGTAACAACACACCCTGCAGGATGAACATGTTTGCAAAAGGCTTCTTGTCAGTTTTACGACTAAACTGTGTAAGGGACAGAAGTATGTTCTTTTTTGTACCTTAGGAAAGCAACATTGACCTGATTCAATCCATCTCATGAGAACTGAAGAATATAGTTAAGAATGTGGCTGCATTAGACTCCCCTAGAGACATTTTTAAAAGCTCCAAGAAGAGTTCTTAAGTCAATTCAACTCATTTTCCAAAGGGACAGTGTTTTGCAGGAGGAAGCTGTGTCCATCTGTACCAAAGCCACTACTGAAATTGCAGTTTGCTGCAGAAAGCAGGTGGTGACTCTCAGAGGGCTCTGTTTTGTGGTGATCCCTCCACACTTTGATAACTTTCTCAGAGCACTGCTTGCATGATCTTTCATGAGAGGTGCACAGAGAGGAGGTAGGTGCCAACTTTCACTGTCTCTTTTGAGACATGAACCTAAGGCTGTCAAATATAGGAGCAGAGCAACTCAGGAAAAACAGCAGCCAGCAGTGTGTGCCTGACCTGTGCAACTCCCCCGGGCATGAAATTGTTCTGTTACAGGCTGTGGATTGCAGCTGTGTACTGTTAGAGGAAACCAAATTCGGCAGCCTTGGCCCCCATGGGGATCCCTCTTGCCCCAGGGTGCCTCCTGCCCCCATGGATGCAAGGCTGCACAGCAGCCAATGTCAAGGCAGCAGGGGATGTGTTCCCAGAAGGCACACAAGCACACAGACATACGGCTGGCCCCACAGATCAGCACGGTGCCTTTAACAGCACCCACGAAAGCACACCTGAACAGCACGGAGGCTCAGTCCTGATCATCTTCTACAGCTATCTGGATTCAAATCCATTGGTGGAGTATGTAACCCCCAGCCTGGGTTTTCCCAGCAGGTGTTCTTAGACAGTCTCTGGAAGGGGGACCAGTGAGCCCCTTAGGCTGGCATCCTCTCATTCCCGTGGCTGGCACTGAGACCTCTCCTAGCTGCTGGCAAGTCCAGCTTCAAATAACTTTTAAACAATCCAAAAATTCCCTTCCCTCTGCAACCCATAATAAAACCATGCTCCTTTAGGCAATGGCACTCTAGTTTGCATGGCATTAGAGGGAGTGTCTTGCACTGACTCCACTCAGCATTTGCTGGTGATTTTGCTGTTGGTCTCACCATTCTCCTTGGACGGTCTCAGGGGCAGCTAATGCTTACATACATCCAAAGGAGGAATGGCCAGATTGATGAAGAATAAATTCATTAGAGATTAGCATATATATCCAGGCCAGGAAGGCCGCAAGGTGTAAGTGTTTGAAGGCAAGGAGAGTACTAAAACTGTCATATATACTTGTTTTATTCTTAAACTCTTCCCTTGATAGCTGCTTTTTGTTGCTGTCCTAAACAAGGCACAGGCAAGATGAATCTTCATTTTTGTCCAGGATGGCTGTATTTGGAAGGCAATGCAGATCTGACCCCTTCTAATACAAAGGAAAGACTTGGCTGAGATTGCAATGAGCATTAATCTCTGTCATGTCTTTCTCTACTTCAGTCCTGTTTCATGAGAAGATATTTCAAGTGTCTACTGCAAATGAAATTATAGAATGGCAGCAAAGAGGATGGTCTCATTCATCACATAAAAATACTGGCGGAAGCAAAGAGGATCAGTGAGTCAAAGGGCAGGTTAGAAGCATAAACAGATTTGGAGAATATTTCCCATGTTGCAGATTTAAGACCAGCCATTAAGAGCTGTCATTTTTATGAGCTAAACTTGGTCCTTCAGCACATTATTTGCCATATTTTTTACAAATCTTATTTTGGCCTTCTTTTACCTGAGGATAGACCAAGACAATCTACAAACCAAGGTAAACAAGAACAGGGAAGGTGAGTTACCCTGCAGCCTCTAGATCTTTTATGACAAGTTACTTCTTCATTTAACATCTCCTCTGTGCCTTTCTCCACAAAATATTATGTTTTTGCTCTGAATTAAAACTGAAGTATTTACTGTTTAATGTGTGAGGATTTTTTACAGATTATTTAAGGCACAATTTCTGTTTATAGTCCCAGGGTATATTCTAATCACCTTTGTTTACCTCATATTCCTTTCCTAATTAACTGACAACCTATTAGCATACTTTTTTTTTTATCCCAGGAGTATTAATTATACATAATTTATATCATAAGCATTTATTCCTTATCAGTCAGCTGAATAAAACATTTACCTGTTTATAGCTACTTGAGGTTAACACTTTTATACAAAAAACTCACCTGAGACTTCCAATCAAATTATCAGATTTTTAATTTTCTGTTACATTATGATACTGTATTAGTCATTGTAGTATTTTATTCCACTCTAGGCTAAACAATCATTTAGTGGAGCAGAGTGTTGGCAGCATTAATTAACCAATGATACATGCTCAGTTAAACAATAAGCTGCAAATAATAAAAATGCAAGATGAGATAATGTATAGACCTTCTGGGTTAATTGTATGCCGGAAAACAGTACTAAACCCTACCCTCAGCTGTACACGTGTAGCTCAGTGAGAGCTGAGCATCCAAGGGCAGGCTCTGGCTGACATGGCGGGACAGAACATTGTCACTCTCAGGCTGCAAAACACATTGTGTGGATTTTATCTTTTCCCACTAACATTCTGAATACAAACAGCAAAACAACCAGGTGAAAAAAGGGATTATTCTAACACCTTAGGAAAATTGATAAAGATACTGTTGTGAGAAGCTTAGAATTAAAAAAAAAAAAAAAAAAAAATTCAATTAGTTTATGCTAAGGCATATCATGCCTTTTTTCTCCTGTTTTCCTCTGGTTTTTTGACTCCTGACCTTCTTACTTCCATTTTCTCCTGAGTATTTAAGGGTTTTCTAAATCCTTCTGGGGATTTCTGTACTACTCTCATGCTATTCACCATTCATTATTATTTTCTTATAGTATCCTTTTTTACATTTGATTTTTATTTTCCATTTCACTTCTATTCCTATAACACTGAACTTCTAACCCTCAGTCTCCAATGTGTCTCACTGTATCTTCTGGTTCTTTTTCCCCTTCTCTTTGTTTCTGGCCTTCTCTCATATCACTGCCCCTGCACCCCTCTCTACCTCAACATAGTTCTCTATTTACTTAGCTCTTACTTCATTTACTATTCATTAATCCCCTGTTCTTTGTACAACCATTGTGCCTTAGAGCTCTGGCCATGGAGCAGGCTCCATTGTACCAGGCATTATAGAAACACAAAGCAAATCATGTGCCTCTGACCCATGCAGCCAAATACAAGAGAAGAAACTTGTCTCTTAGAGGAGATGATTGCTGGATCAAAAGAAAACCTTCTCCTTTCACCCCTGCATATGGATCATTCAATTTACTTTAGAAGGGGGGAATAAGGACAGTGTTGTTAAACAAAAGTAGTCAAGGGTGGAAGCACATGAGTATCTTGGGGGGGAAAAAGTAAGAGAACACAAGAAAAGCTGAAAAATGTGGGCCAGAAATTTTCATAGTGGGTAATTTCTAAGGGCAAGAAGCACATAAAAGGACATTGAAAAGACCTTTCAACATGCATGATGCACATTTCAAATGACAAATATATCTATTTATAATGGCCAGTTCTGTCTTGGGGTCAGGATTCATCTGATCAACTTAAACATCTAAAATCTGAGTTAGCTTTTTGTCAATCAACAAAGGGAGATTCTGGGCTGCAATTCATCACTGAAGTAAATGTCTAAAATAACGAAGGTCAGCTGCATCCTTTCTTTTGTGTCCACCTTTCTTTTTTGACTGAAAGTTATCCTGACTACTACAAATATGGACTCTGTGAAAGCTAGGCAAGAGGGACTTTGCCAGCATGTCCATCCTTAATAATAAACTGGCCTGAGCCCCAACTTTGTCCTTTCTGCTTCTGTGAGTCCAGCAGCTGAAAGCCAAGGCCACCCAGGGGCTAGAAGCCTGTGGGAGCCCTCCAACAATGCACACACTCAGGTAGGTGTAAGAGCAACTCGGGGCTCTGCTAGTTTCCTCCTGCTCCATCAGGAAGGATGGTGACATTGTACTCTCAGATACCAGGACAGGTCAAAGCCCATTAATCTTCTTTACCTTAACTCAGATCTTATTGCTTTCTTTCACAACATTCATTTGCAAATTTGGGATTCTCTACCCTGCTGTGTCTGCCCTCTTGATTAGGAATACTATTTTTAATTTGATTGAGATTTCACGCAGTGCTCCAAACATAAACCTCCGTAAACCACTAGGTTTTCAGGAGCAGAGCTGTCCTGGTATTACAAGACACTGTCTGGGTTTGTTAACACCATTAATACATGGTATTTCTGTGTGATTCCCACAGATGTTAGGAGAGGGTGAAGACCTTGTAATGTCCTTCTCCTGACCACTTTTCTTTTTTTTCCACTATGTACTGGCTTGAAGGCAAAACCAGCAAGAGACTCCAAGTCAGAAAAAACAATTTAATAGGAGAGGAAAAAAAAGTAAAATAAAATAAAACACATGCAATGGTACAAAAGATCACTGACAGAGCCAGAATACAACCTGAAACCATGGTGGTAGCAGTCCAGATGAAGTGGTCTTGTTGAAGCAGTGTTCTTGCAGAAAGGTCTGGTAGCTCTTGTCCTCTGGGAATCCAGTGGGTAAGGCTGCCTGTGCTGTCCCAAGGCCCAGATTATATCCAGGTGGGAATGCTTGGCTCCTCCCCCTGGGCGGAGCATCTCACAATGGACTGATATCATTTTATCAGTTTTGTAATGGGTCCTTGATTGCCTATTAAACAGAGATAGCTCCTGGGGAGAGTTATCTATGAGTCATGCAGGACGGCATTGATGGGCCATTAACAGAAGATAGTCTGGAGGGAGGGGGCACGGGAAACAGTGGTGCACAACTTAGTTTCAACATTTCATGTAGATGGTGATAGAATACATACTTTCGGCACATTTTACATTGTAACCTAGGACATAATCCACCCCTTATTCTATGACCATCTACATCATACCTAAATTAATACATTCTTACAGCTAGATAGATAAATATACACATATACAGAATGAAACCCTACACCCAGTTCTCACTTAAAATTAGGTCTCCCTGTGGTACACAACGGGTTTCCCCATCTTTCTGCATTACCCACCAAGTGGAACCAGGTCCTTGAGCAAAAACAATCCCACGGATGGGTCTGCCTTTGCTTGATGTGGGATTAATCCAAACAGTTTTTCCTAAGATGCCTTTCATGTGTACCACAGGGACTTTATCTCCATCCACTGTGTGCAGGGGTTCAGACTGGGCAGGACCAGCTCAATTGATTGACCCTCGAGTGTTGACCATCCAGGTGGCCTTTGCTAAATTCAGTTCCCAAGTTTTGAAAGTCCCCCCAACAAGCGCCTTCAGGGTAGTCTTAAGTAACCCATTGCACCGTTCAACTTTCCCGGCAGCTGGTGCATGATAAGGGATGTGATATATCCATTTAATGCCATGTTCTCTAGCCCAGGTGTTTATAAGGCCGTTCTTGAAATGGGTCCCATTGTCTGACTCGATTCTCTCAGGAGTGCCATGTCTCCACAAGACCTGCTTTTCAAGGCCTAAGATAGTATTCCGAGCAGTAGCATGAGCCACGGGGTAGGTCTCTAACCATCCAGTGGTGGCTTCCACCATAGTTAGCACATAGCGCTTGCCTTGGCGGGTTTGGGGAAGGGTGATGTAGTCAATCTGCCAGGCCTCCCCATACCTGTACTTCAACCATCATCCACCGTACCACAGAGGCTTTACCCGCTTCGCCTGTTTGATTGCAGCGCAGGTCTCACAGTTGTGGATGACCTGTGAGATGTTGTCCATAGTGAGGTCCACCCCTCGGTCACGGGCCCATCAGTATGTTGCATCTCTCCCCTGATGACCAGACGCATCATGGGCCCAACGGGCTAAGAATACTTCTCCCTTGTGTTGCCAGTCTAGATCCACCTGTGATACTTTCACCTTGGCGGCTTTGTCCACCTGCTCGTTGTTGTGATGCTCTTCATTAGCCTGACTCTTGGACACATGTGCGTCCACGTGTTGAACCTTCACAGTCAGCTTCTCTACTCGGGCGGCGATGTCTTGCCAAATCTCAGCAGCCCAGATGGGTTTCCCTCTGCGCTGCCAATTGGCCTTTTTCCAGCGGTTCAGCCATCCCCACAGAGCATTAGCTACCATCCACGAGTCGGTGTAGAGATAGAGTCTTGGCCACTTCTCTCGTTCGGCAATATCTAAAGCTAGCTGGATGGCTTTAAGTTCTGCAACCTGACTTGATCCACCTTGTCCTTCAGTAGCTTGTGCAACTCGTCGTGTGGGGCTCCATACTGCAGCCTTCCATTTCCGGTTAGCGCCTACAATTCGGCAGGAACCGTCAGTGAAAAGGGCATATTGTCTTTCAGTCTCTGGTAGCTCGTTATACGGTGGGGCTTCCTCGGCACGTGTCACTTGTTCTTCTTCTTCTTCAGAAGATAATCCAAAAGTCTCACCTTCAGGCCAGTTAGTTATAATTTCCAGAATCCCAGGGCGATTCGGGTTTCCAATACGGGCGCGCTGTCTGATGAGGGCAATCCATTTGCTCCATGTGGTGTCAGTGGCATGATGCGTGGAAGGAACCTTTCCCTTGAACATCCATCCCAGCACTGGTAGTCGGGGTGCCAAAAGCAGCTGCGTTTCAGTGCCAATTCTGAGGCAGCTTGAAGTCCTTCATAGGCGGCTAAGATTTCCTTCTCTGTGGGAGTGTAGTTGGCTTCAGATCCTCTGTAGCTTCGGCTCCAGAATCCCAGTGGTCGGCCCCGAGTCTCCCCAGGCACCTTCTGCCAAAGGCTCCAGGACAGGCCATTGTTCCCGGCTGCTGAGTAGAGCACGTTCTTCGCATCTGGTCCCGTCCTCACTGGGCCAAGAGCTACTTCATGAGCGATCTCCTGCTTGATCTGGGCAAAGGCTTGTTGCTGTTCAGGGCCCCAGTGGAAATCGTTCTTCTTGCGGGTGACCAGGTAGAGAGGGCTCACAATCTGGCTGTACTCAGGAATGTGCATCCTCCAGAAACCTATGGCGCCTAGGAAAGCTTGTGTCTCCTTCTTGCTGGTCGGTGGGGACATGGCGGTGATCTTATTGATGACCTCAGTGGGAATCTGCCGCCGTCCATCTTGCCACTTTACTCCCAGGAACTGGATTTCTTGGGCTGATCCCTTCACTTTACTTCTCTTAATGGCAAAACCAGCTTTCAGCAGAATCTGGATGATCTTTTCTCCTTTCTCAAAGACTTCCCCTGCTGTGTTCCCCCATACAATGATGTCATCAATGTACTGTAAATGTTCAGGAGCCTCACCTTTTTCCAGTGCAGTCTGGATCAGTCCATGGCAGATGGTGAGGCTGTGTTTCCACCCCTGCGGCAGTCGGTTCCAGGTGTAGTGTACGCCCTTCCAGGTGAAGGCAAACTGGGCCCTGCACTCTGCTGCCAAAGGAATGGAGAAGAAGGCATTGGCAATATCAATGGTCGCATACCATTTTGCTGCCTTGGACTCTAGCTCGGACTGAAGCTCCAACATGTCTGGCACAGCAGCACTTAGTGGTGGGGTGACTTCATTCAGAGCACGGTAATCCACAGTCAGTCTCCATTCTCCACTGGACTTACGCACTGGCCATATAGGACTGTTGAAAGGTGAACGAGCCTTGCTGACCACCCCTTGGCTCTCCAGTTTCCGAATCATCTCATGGATAGGAATCACAGAGTCTCTGTCGGTGCGGTATTGCCGTCGGTGTACTGTTGTTGTGGCGATTGGTACCTGTTGTTCTTCAACTCTCAGTAGTCCCACAGCACAGGAGTTATCTGAGAGACCAGGAAGGTACTCAGTTGTCTGATGTCTTCTGTCTCTACAGCAGCTATCCCAAAAGCCCAGCGATATCCTTTTGGATCTTTGAAGTATCCATTTCTGAGGTAGTCTATGCCAAGGATGCATGGGGCCTCTGGGCCAGTCACGATGGGGTGTTTTTGCCACTCATTCCCAGTTAAACTCACTTCGGCCTCCAATACAGTCAGCTGTTGGGACCCTCCTGTCACTCCAGAAATAGAAATGGATTCTGTTCCTACATACCTTGATGGCATCAGGGTACATTGGGCACCAGTGTCAACCAAAGCCGTATATTTTTGTGGGTCAGATGTGCCAGGCCATCGGATCCACACAGTCCAATAGATCCGATTGTCCCTTTCCTCTACCTGGCTAGAGGCAGGGCTCCCCTATTCCTGGTCATGGTACACGTTGCTTTCTTCCTGTAAATATGTTCCTGAGGTCCCTTCAAGTGGATCAGTCATATCATTCTTCTTATACTGTCTGGAGTTCTGTGCCTTTGAGACTGGAGCAGTGTTGGCTCTAGATGAGCTCTTCGTGGTAGGTGTCTCTCTCTTCAGTTCACGTACCCAGGCTGCTAAGGAGGAGGTGGGTTTTCCATCCCAATTCCTCATGTCTTCTCCATGCTCCCGAAGAAAAGACCAGAGGTTACCCCGTGGAGTGTATCCTCTCTCCCTGGCTGGTGGGTACCTGCTCCTAATGGCAGAGACTCTTGTTGGTTCTGGCGAGATGTGGTAAATTTCTTCCTTAAGTTCCTTTCTCAGTTTCTGATGGCCCTCTTCAATCAAGCTCCGGACTTGCTCAGCCAGCCTTGTTTCCACGGATGAGACATGGGTACGAAATGGGGCGGTGACAGTATCCTCGTAAATTCTTAGTTTATTGACCAAGACGCCCACCTTGTCCTCACCTTCCCTCCATTGCAGCGTTGCTAGGTAACGGGAGTACATCTCTGGTCCAAGCCGTGCAAATCTCAACCACATCTGCGATGTGCACTGGACATCATCTGGGCTTTTAGGAAATCTCTCGTCTTCTGAGAAAATGATCTCCAGCACAGCCAATTCCCTCAGGCATCGGGTACCTTGTTCCATTGTGCTCCATTTTCCTTGGTGCACCTGGAGGTCTTCTTTACAAAGGTATCTGTCCCTCACACTTGTTAGCAGTCGCCGCCAGAGGCTGAGAGTTTGTTGGGTTCTCCCGATCCCCTGGTCAATGACCACATCCCGAGACAGTGATCCCAGTTGCCTGGCCTCACTTCCATCCAGAATGGTGTCATTGGCTGCAGCGTCCCAGATGCGGAGCAGCCAGGTCAGGATGGACTCGTTTGTCTGGCGGGTGAATTCCCTCCGCAGGTCACGCAGTTCACCCAGGGATAGAGAGCGGGTGATGATCTCTGGCTCTGTCTCTTCTGCTGAGTGTGAAGGTCCTGCCACATCCTCATCAGTCACTATGCGGACTGATTTGCTCTTTGATTTCTTCTTCTGAACAGGGGCAACTGCCACTGGTTTAGGTTGTTCTGCTTCGGTGACAGTTTGTGTGGAGATGCTGATGGCACCTTTGGTTTCTTTCTCCTCTGTGACAGCTTGTGTAGACACTGACACTGTTGCTTTGTTTTTGGTTCCTTTCTCCTCTGTGATGGTCTGAGTAGATGCAGAGACTGTTGCTTTGTTTTTGGTTCTTTTCTCTTCTGTGACAGTCTGCATAGATGCGGTTCCTGTTTCCTCTACGACAGTTTGTGTAGACACGGATGCCGTTGTTTTGCATTTGTTTCTTTTTCCCTCCTCCTCAAGGAGACGCTGCACCACCCCATGTAGTGTTTGATTTCTAAACATGGTGCAGGCCGTGCAGAGAAGGCAAAGCAGAACTAACAACAATATTATGCTGTCCTTGGCACCTAGAGAGAACTCAATACTTTCGAAAACTGCTGTGCCATACCTAAAAGACTGGAAAAAATCATTCTTTACCCCTCCCCACAGGGGCTGGGTGCGATTGTTGAGAGCCCAGATGTAGCATTCTGGACCAGGACAAGAACACAAAATAGAGTATATATTCCGAATGATGCTCATTGCCTCAGAGGTTATCATACAATAAACATAATAGACCAATACAGCAATTCTGGTACCACACCCTGGTCTACACATGAGCATTAAGACTGGCAAATACTGCCCCATGTGTGGGAAAATGTAGAGAGCTAGGTATAAGATATATGAAAGCATGTTGAGCATCATAGCGGACAGCTGTTTCTTTTTTCCTCACTACAAAATTGTAATTCTGACTTTTCTCAGTACCTCCTGCCCCACGTTGGGCACCAAAATATATGTACTGGCTTGAAGGCAAAACCAGCGAGAGACTCCAAGTCAGAAAAAACAATTTAATAGGAGAGGAAAAAAAAGTAAAATAAAATAAAACACATGCAATGGTACAAAAGATCACTGACAGAGCCAGAATACAACCTGAAACCATGGTGGTAGCAGTCCAGATGAAGTGGTCTTGTTGAAGCAGTGTTCTTGCAGAAAGGTCTGGTAGCTCTTGTCCTCTGGGAATCCAGTGGGTAAGGCTGCCTGTGCTGTCCCAAGGCCCAGATTATATCCAGGTGGGAATGCTTGGCTCCTCCCCCTGGGCAGAGCATCTCACTGATATCATTTTATCAGTTTTGTAATGGGTCCTTGATTGCCTATTAAACAGAGATAGCTCCTGGAGGGAGTTATCTATGAGTCATGCAGCAGGGCATTGATGGGCCATTAACAGAAGATAGTCTGGAGGGAGGGGGCACGGGAAACAGTGGTGCACAACTTAGTTTCAACATTTCATGTAGATGGTGATAGAATGCATACTTTGGGCACATTTTACATTGTAACCTAGGACACACTAATACACTTTTTGCTTCTTAATGCTAGTTTGCTTATTCTCTCAGTTTTCTGAAATTAAAATCAAGCAGATAATTTACTCCTGGTCACTAGTGACTTCAGTGTTTGAAAGAGATTCTTTGCTTGCACAGATTGGTTGAAAAATGATCTTTACAATGACAGAGATCTCTGGAACTGACTAAAGTACTCTTTGTGGTAGTTGTTTAGCTTGTAGCAGAAGTAGGCACCGAAAAAATATCTTTCAACTTCCACTTCCTTGTAGAATAGAAAATAATTACTTTGGTTGTAGAGGTCCTCCTTTGTTTCCCTTGATATTTTTCCTCTTTTTTTTGACACTTGAAAAGGAGCCTTACATTTTACAGAGGTTCAAATATTTGTCTGAATCAAATTCTCCCATATTCAGCACTAAGATATCAAGACAACTTGTGAATGTGAGGAGGGTGAAATGTAATTAACAAAGGGATGTAAACAATATTGTAATTATCTGCTTTGTGACTTGCTGTATGCCACTGTATGCTGCTGAAGTAGATTCCTGAGGCCACCAGAAGATGAGAACATCTCTCACCTCTCACAGCCTGTTAGAACAACAATCTGGTTACAAATTCCTTTTCCACATCCTCCTATGCCTATACTTCTGTTAGACAATGGGTTCCATTCTGTTCCTACAGCTGCCAGGCTGTGCTCTGTGTACCATCAGCAAGCCATGATGTTGTGTTAATGATCAGCAGAAGTCTAGTGAAGTGTAATAATCAGTCCTTATGACACCTTTGTGTTCAGTAAAAGTGTGGACCAGTAGGATATGTGGTGGCCAACAGGAATGTCCAATGGTTGGCCAAAACACTTCCTGATTCACTAGAAATGTTGAAGGTTGAACATTAGCTTTATGGTTCAAAAAGTGAAAAGTTTCAAGCTGTACAACTGTTTTAAATTGTACCAGATATGATGTCGAATCGCAAATAACAACTTAGCAAGTTTTCTGCCTGCATCTTTTTAGAACACATTCTGCTTAGTTTCTTGGTGAAATTAAGGTTTCCAGGATTTTCAGTCCTCTTAGTCCTTCTGATCCAGCAGAATTTTTATTTCTTCTGCTATAGTAATGTATTGGTTTGAAAGAGAGGTATCTACTAGGGAGGGGCAGGGTCTGTCTAGGAATGGAGAATTTAAATCCCCTCCCTTTAAATTATTATAATTTAGAAAATTAAAGGGGCTTTCAGGCAGAGGTATGGGGATAGGAATAACAGTTCTTTACTAGTAAGTATAACAAGGCAAACAAACAACAACAGCATTAACAATAAATAGGACCAGGAACCTAGAGGGGCTTTTTTTCGTGAAGTCCGGGGCAGTCTGATCTCTTGGGACCCCGAGAGCACCGAGCTGGAATGGTGGAAACTCCCGGACTGATGGATGAGATCAGAAGATCCGCAGTGTTAACTGGAGAGGCAGGGATGTCCCTGCAGGGCAGGGCAGGGCAGGGCAGGGCAGTGCCACAGAGTAGCAAAAAGCCTCAAAGCAGTGCCGAAGAAAACAGCGGCAGTGGGACAGGGCCCACGCAGCAGGGCAGGAGGAGGTGAGCTCAGAGTTGCAGGGCACACAAGCAGATGATTGTAGATTTTCCCAGGACCGGACCTGGTGGTGACAGCGAACTCCTCCCGCAGCAAGCAGCAGCCTGGCCATCCTCTCTCCAATGCTGGGAGTAAGAGAGCAAAGCTGCCCCTAGTCCTGCCCTTTACCTGCCCCAAAACTTGCATTATCTCCCCCTCAGAGAGAAACTCCCAGAGACCCAAAGAAGCGCAGCCAGGTGCTACAACGCCGCTCCTTTGGCCTCATTTGTTCTGCTGGAGCACCCACAAGTACCCAGTAGTTAGTTTCCTAGCAAGTCATGGGAAAAATTCTACAAGTAAAAAAGGATCAAATCTAACCCCCAACAAGTAACAATGGCTTGGCCCTGTCCCAGAAAAACTACTGGAAACATTGAGGCTGTAGCATTGCCCCTGATGACATAATGTGGTATCTGAATGCCTTTGATCCAGCTGAAGAAGACATCAGTGTCTTTGGTCCCATAGACACTTCATAGTACTACAGTTATAAACATATATTCTATTTGTGAGCCTGGTATATTTAATGAGGATAAATATTTCAAGGCCATCAATATGCAATATTGGCAATTTATGCTTATATGTTTACTGATTATTGCAGTCACTTAAGAAAACTTTTGAATCACATGTTTACAAGTTTGACACAACTGTCTCTCAGGAGCAGTGAATGAAAACAATGCTGAAACAAACAGAGCTGAACAATCCCTTTTCACAGAATCACAGAATCACAGAATCACAGAATAAATTGGAAGGGACCTACAAGGATAATCAGGTCCAAGTCCTGGCCCTGCATAGCACAGGACAGCCCCAAGAGTCCCACCATGTGCCCAAGAGCATGGTCCAAATCCTTTTTCCTCTCTGTCAGGCTTGGTGCTGCGACTACTTTCCTGAGGAGCCTGTTCCAGTGCCCAACAACCCTTTGGGTGAAGAATCTTCTCCTAAAATCCAACATAAATCCCCGTTTGACTCAACTTCAGGCTATTCCATCATGTCCCATCACTGGTCACCAGAGAGAAGGTATCAGTGTCTGCCCCTTCATTTCCCCTTATGAGAAACTTTTAACTGCAGTGTGGTCTCCCCTCAGTCTCCTCTTCTCCAGGCTGAACAGACCAAGTGACCTCAGCCACTCCTCATACATCTTCCCCTCAAGATCCTTCAACATCTCCATGGCCCAGCTTTGGGTGCTCTCCAATAGTTTAATATCTTTCTTGTACTGTGGCACCCAAATCTGCCTCCAGCACTCGAGGGGAAGCTGCCCCAATGCAGAGCAGAGCAGGACAATCCCCTCCCTTGTCTGGCTGGTGATGCTGTACCTGATGCTCCCCACGATACAGCTGACCCTCTAGAGGAAGGCGCAAGGTCAACTTTTCCAATTTCAGCTGCTTAAATTTAAGCATCTTGCTCTATAGCAAGTCCTTTAGGTGACTTAGCTTTTACTGAGGTGAATCACATAAAGCAGCCAACATTAAAACCAAAAATAATCCCATCTCAGCTTCTGAGGAGTGAAAATGCCTTGAGAAGATTTACATGGGATGTTTAGTGTGAAGACTCATCAGCTGTCAATACCGACTCAGTTGTCTGTCCTACAGGGAGCACCAAGCCTAGCTGAAAACAAGTGAGTTGTGTGAGATCCTCATTTTACCATCAGGAGTACAAATTCTCCCTCGCATATCCAATTACCTCAATATCCATAATCAGTGACTGTCCATCCTCATATATATCTCTTTAAAGAAAAACAATGCACACCTATACTTTCAACTTTTGGAGCCTTGAAATGGAGGATCCCCAAACTATTGGACATTTTTATCATTACAACCAGTTCTTCATCAGTTACAGTATTTCTATTGATCTCTGAGCTTAGACATGATGTTGAGTCTTTTGCTATAAGAGCTAGAAGTTTAATTATTTCAGAAAAAACAATTCCATATAAGGATATGGATAGGGTTTCCTAGTGTTCTGTGAAAGAAACCAAATATATATGTTCCAGAATCAAAACCCAATTAAAAAAAAAAAAAAAAAAAAAAAAAAAAAAAAAAAGCAGCTACAAATTAAAGATATCTTCATAATTATGGCACAATATTAATTTTCTCAGGCTATATATAATGTTGGGATGTGGCTTTATATGGAGTATGAGATCCCTTAATACATTCTGTATGCTTTGATTGTATTTTATGATGAAAATAACTTCATTGGTTTTAATAATAAAATAAGCTTCACTTAAGTTGTCTGAAAAAAAGTATTTAATTCCTTTTGCTTTAAGAAAATAAACTGCCAAATCAGTATTTAGGTTGCAAATCTAGAGGGAAATCTGTCCAAGAAATAAAAACTGCAGTTGTCACAGTAAATGATCAGTTAATAAGGGGCTGTCCACAAAATATATGCAGCAATTTGAGTTTTTTCGAAAGTCGAGAGAATGCTGTGCAATTCATTAATTTAGTATGAATACTGAAATATTTGTCATTTCTCTTGAAAAAATAACTCCTGAAGTGACACTACTTAAGTGGAAATCTCAATGTCTCATTAAAAACACAGCAGCTTTCTAACCCTCATATTTGTGGCAAAAGTTGAATCACACGACAGAAATGCAAATCAGAAAATTAAATTTAAAAAAAAGAGGGTTTTTTAGGTTCATGATTACTGAGTGCATGAGGTTGATAATATTTCATTATCTCAGCCTCTATTAAACCTTTTTTACCTGGAAAATACTCAGGAAATTCATTACGAAAACACAGCAAAATGCACAACTTCATTATAAATAGTCTCTTGGGCAAGTTTATGAGAGAAGAATTACAATACTTAATAGGCACAGCATAGAGGAAGGTAATTCTGCTCCATAGCCCACTGGCTTTTCAGAAGAAAGTTTCAACTATGTTATATAAGCAACAGAGAAGATGAAGCTACTTAAGTACTTTGCCTCCATCCCTTGTTTATTATTTGGCTGTTCAGTGGATTATGATGTCTGTGTGTTTCAGGAATAACTGGAGAAGGTAATGCATGCTTAAAGCATCCAGTTCTGGCAAACTGTTTTCAATTAAGTCATAGCAGAAAATGTAGAAGCTTCCTTTACATCTGCCCTAGGACCTAGAGGTCCTGATCACCCACCTTTTATTACTCATCTCTATTTTTTTGTTCATTTTTCCTTCCTTGTTCAGGTTTTGTCCTCTTCTTCCTAACTTATCTTTGCTTTCCATTCTTATCTTTTCATAGAGAGGGATTCTCAAGTCCTTTGTTGAATTGTCTTAAAATGCCCCATCCATCCCAACAGCAGTTCTTCTCTTCCTACCAGCTGCCTCCATGACCTGGCAGCAGAACCATCTAAATGAAACAATTGCTTTCAGATATGCCCTTTTGGATTCTTTGATGCAAGAAGGGAATTGAGCAGTCAGTGTACTAACTCCACAGGCCTTTCCAATTCCCAATGAAGAGACTTCTAAGCCTAATCCATCAGAAATCCTTAGCAGCTGCTGGACCACAAATGTCTGGCTGCTTTATAAACCACATATGGTAGGGGATTCTTCGATAATGAGTGAGAGATCTCTTGTCCACATCAACTGTACAAAACTTAATTATTGTTTCACCTTGCCTCTTTCCCAGAAATAGATCAGCTACATGGAAGACAAAATAATATCTCTGGAAAAAGGATGATGGAAGAGTATTTGGTCATTGCATACACTACTGGAAGCAAGGATGAAAATTCAGTTTCTAGTCAACATTTTTTCTAATATCTTCCCCTCTGTTTAATAACAATAGGCAAAGATGTGTCTTTCCACCACTGGCTTTGTTTTTTGTGGGTTTTTTGTGTTTTGTTTTGTTTTGTTTTGTTTGTTGTTGTTGTTGTTGTTGTGTTGTTTTGTTTTGTCGGGTTTTTGGGTTTGGGTTTTTTGTTGGTTTGTTTGTTTGTTTGTTTGTGGGTTTTGTTTGGGGGTTTTGGGGGTTTTTTGTGTTTTGGTTTTTTTTGTTTGTTTCTTTTTGGGGTTTTTTTGTGCAGCATTTTCTGGTAATACATATTTTTGTGTTCAAACAGAAAACATATTTTGCTGTTTCTTGAAAAGTCACACAATTCACACTGGGAATTTTTGCCTATCCTGATTTATGTTCCAGAATCACTCAAATTGAGAGAGTTGAGTACTTTCCTTTGTATGAATGTATATGAAGCTAAACTGTGGTATTGTGAAAAACAGTTCACAAAGCCAGTAAAAAGCTATATATAAAATTATATTCTCATTTCAGATGAAGCCTGAGACAAAAAGGATATAGGTAAACACAGCTGCAACATTTTTAGGCATATAATCAAAGGCACAAAAAATATTGGAAAACTATATAATTATTGTAATTAAAATGAGAACAGTATTGATGGAAATATCTTTAAAGCACATAAAATCAAAGCAAATCTTTTAACATATAGGAATTTATTCTACAGGAAAAATATGCCAGAACAAAAGTACCAGTTACCTACTTGTTTCTTACTGCTAGTAGAAGTTGAAACTTAAGAGATAGGCACGAAATAGAAGAAATGTTCCTCAGTTCTGATTCACTGAAGCCTCTGCTTTATGAAGAAATGGGAAACTAGCATCAAAACAATAACAGAAGGGTATTTTTAAAATGTTCTGTGTTAAGACACTTGCCTCTCCATCTGAATCTCCAACGTCATTCCCTTCGTATTTCATGCTTCTGTATCACTTTCTTTCCTTCCTTCTAAGTCTTTTGATTCTGATCTTTTCCTTATTCCCTGTATTTTCCCTTTGTCTCTCTGTGAATGCCACAGCAAGTGAGTACATGTTCAGATTTCAGCTGGAGTTGCTTCCACTGGGTTTAATCACAAGTGAAAAATGAAATTGATCTGTGGAAGACCCTTAAGCTCCCTATGCAATCTGTGCAGACTGGCAAGGTCTCACCAGATGGAGTAACATTCCAAGTAGAAGCCAGACTAGACAGTTTGGTGTTCCAAAAGCTGCCATGACTGTTCAGGCAGCCTGAGACATCTGGGCACCTGAAGGAAGGTTCTATCAAGGCTTTGTCATTCCATGGAAGGAACCGAGGCCCCACAGAAGAGCTTGCCACTGCTTTGTATTTCTTAGGTTCATGCTTATTTTTTTTAATAGATGTGACCAACTGTTTGCCCTCCAGGGCTCTTTTATTCAACCAGACCCTAACAACAATCTTCTATTCAGCAGTCATAACAACAGATGAGGAAAAGTTTTGAAACCTAATGTGTTATGTGGCATATACCCACCCAAAGACTAAGGCAGTCTAAGGACTAAAATAACTATATCTACTACTCTACGGTCTACCCCTCGCCATGGCTCCAGTCATGCTGGAATAAACCCTGCTACAGACGTGCTAAATTCCCTTTAAAAATGGGAAATGCAGTGGCCTTGACACCACCATTATCAGTGGCCTGTAAGTACAGCTGGATGCAGACCACGTTCTGCACTTCAACACAGCCCTGGTCCTGCTCTTCATGCTCAGAGGCAGTCTCTGTGCCTCTAAAGGACCACCCTCCAGTTTGTACAGCCTGTGAGGCATCAGTGGTCCTGAGTGTTGTGTGAGGAGTGGAGTTACCTGTTCTAGAAAGTCAATGAAGTCCTAAAGCAGGATGCAAAGAGGTACTGATAGCTCCACAAATCAAAATAGCTATTGTTTGGAGAGATAAAGCTTTTTCTGGTTTTCCATTCAGAAACTATTTTTCTCAATTTATCATTTGGAGAGAGAGCTGACATCTTCCTTCCACACAGAAACATTTAATTTTAAGATAATTTGCACGTAATGCTTTGCTTTTACATTGCTTCAAACAAAATAATTTCCCATTAAGATAAAGAAAGGATAAGCAGACTGTGGCCACTGAACAGTATGTTCTGGCAGAACATAGCAACAGTATAATGACATTAAGAGTTTGATTTTTAAAACATTCAAAAAAATAAATTAAATTACAAAATTAAATTTAAAAAAGAGTTCAAAATTGTCTAAGCAATACAGAGTCACTTGGAGGTCCTTCACAAATGCAGAAAAATTGGATTCAACCACAGGCCTTAACTGCTCCAGCTGGACATTACCTGACCACTAAAGCCCTTTGGAAGAGCCATTAATGTTTAAATAATCCACATCCAGACACTGTCTTACACCTTCCTTGGTGGACTGCACTGCAAATGCATGGTACAATTAATTAACATTGGGACCAAAACCAGAGTCTCCAGCTTCCAAAACAAATGCTCAGTCATGTAGCCAAAAGCACAGCTCCAATGACATAAGCCAATTTACTCTCTGTTTTATTAAACTTCCACAGTGTTTAGAATCACTAAGTCACAGTAGGTCTGGCACTTCATGTTATGAACCTTGGTGAACATTTTCTTACCCACCCAAACAGAAATGTAGCATCTATTACCTACTCTGCTGAGGCATTTCTGCTTTACTGCAAATCATAGGTAATGATCTGAAATTTGGCAATACATGTAACATACATGCCTGAGCCCAATTCAGATATGAATCTGCCTGCATATGTGGATGTGTCTTACTCCCTTTTAAAAGATTGAGCATTATTTTGTGGTCTGTGTGTTTCTCATGTCACTGTCTGTGATCACTCTCAATACACAGGTGGCTATAGCAAACTTTCCCTTGCAGTCACAATTCACTCTCATTTACTTGAAGTCATCTGAAAGTTAAGTTGCAAACTGTTGTGGTTTCAGGCAGATTTTGGGAGAAACCCTCCCACAGGGCCCCCTTCCCCTCCCCCAACCAGTTCGGGAAAAGACTTCCTCAGAGAGAAGTGGAAAAAACCTGTTTATTAAACAGGCAAAGCACTCCCAGCACAATACCCGATGACAAGAGCTTCGTGCCACTTACGGAGGGATAACAAACTTAAAGGAAGTCTCCTCTTGAAGACAATCACTGTGCTCCACCGCTCCGTCTCCGCTGACGCTGGGAGAAAAGGAGATGTGCAGGGCTGGTCTTGGTGGGGTGGGTCCCCTGTGGAGGCCCCCGGTGCTTCCCCAGGTCCTTAGTCCAGAGAGGTTGGAACAGTTCTGAGGAGAGGGCAAAAAAGAAAAAAAGAAGGAAAAAAAAAGAGGAAAAAAGAAAAAAGAAAAAAAAAAACACTTCAGCTATTCTACGGCTTCTAACTACGCTAGCACTAAACTAACTAACTTCCGGGAAAAAAAAACAACAGAGCTTCTTTCGTCTTGCAGTGTTCCAACTCCCCTGCTTCAAGGTCACTCTGAGGAGCAGAGTTTTCTTGGGGAAAAGAAAAACAAATGGCGCTTCCCCTCCCCTTTGCACCTAATAGACGATTGGGGGATACACAGTCACCCTAGGACACAAACATGAGCAGATTTTCTGGTTTTCTTATGTATTCAGCACACTGATGTAGATACATCTAGGAGGTAATTTGTCCTTTTGCAAAATCTTAATTGTCAAGGAGGGTCATATGTCCTGAGGTGGCTCATCTCTCTCTGCTGAACATTGATGTAGTTCATCTAAGCACGACCTCACAAATAAACAGACTTCTCAGATGGTATGGATCACCTGGGATGCATCCCATCTCTGCATGCTATTGGCTTGCAAATAATAGCTCAGCTTTGTAATTTCAGATTGGTTTTCCTTCTATAAATAGGAAGAGATTGAAGAAACCATGAAAAGTACATTTAATTATGTAATTTCAAAAATGTTCAAACACTGTATACAATTTAAGGAGAGCAACTGTCCTGGTCTAGGGCAGATTTGGGAGGAAACTTCAAAGGGGTCCCTCTAGAAATCAGATTCAAGTGGCCCCTCCCCAACTGGTTTGGGAAAAGTTTTCTTTGGAGAAAAGTAGAAAAAACCTGTTTATTTAACAAGCAAAGTATTTGCAAGCATAACAAAATAATATTAAACAATAAAACCTCTTGCTGTTCTGAAGAGATGGCAAATTCAGAAAGTCCTTGCCGTGGGTGTAGCTCGGCTCTCTCAATCTCTTACCTGTCCCTCTGGCACTGCAATGCAGCATCCCAGGCCCCGGTAGGCCACAGGTCTGAGCTCCTGGTGTTTTTCTGAGTTTTCCGTCCAGAGCAGGGACAATCAGTTCCGAGAAAAAGAAAAGCCCAATTATGGGTAAATTCTGGAGATCTGTAAAATTTTACTGGTTTTTGCTTTTCTGTGGATGTTTTTTACAGAAATAAGTTTTATTGAAATACTTGTTGGATTCCACACAGCCAGAGGTAAGACCTGCTTGTTGGCCTCTCTTAGCTCTATTCATTCCCTCAATGGGAAGAAGTAATTGTTCCCTAGTCTCCATTGAGACTTTAGTCTTTATTCCTCTACCTTCTTGCAAGACACAAGTGTAAAGAGCATTTTTTAATGAATGTACAAGTGTAAATTCTTTATAAGTTTAAGGATCTTACAAGTGTAAATTGATCAAACTTGGAGCCTTAGAACCAGCTCCCCAGGGAAGTGGAGAAGTCACTAGCCTTGGAAGAGTTAAAAAAATGAGTAGACATGGCCCTTCATGATAGGGTTTAGCCGCCATAGTGATGGTCAGAGGTTGGAACTGATGATCTGGGAGGCCCTTTCCAACCTTAACGATTCCCTGGAAAGAGTGTTTGTAGCAAGGCAAGAACTCAACGTTATGACTGGCATTAATTAGATTTCACTAAAATTGTCATCCAAAGTTCCCTTTGCACCCCCTTAGTAGAGAAAAATGGGCAATTCATAATATGATTAAACTGATATCCTTTATACTGAGATGAAAGTTTGGCCTTTGTGGCAGCAAATTTTCCTCTTTTGATGACAAGGAAGCTTATGGTGGCCAAATCAGCTGTAGATATCTCAAATACAGATAGAAACGTTTCATCCAGTCATCTGTTGGTCATGGGAAAAGATCAACATGTTTCATATTTAATCACTTCCTAAATAGATTAAAGCAAAAGAAAATCATAGTAGCCATAAAAAGGATTTTCTCAAGTAGTGTGATTTAAGTTGCTACTATTCCTAATCAGACATTCATCTCACCAGACCAGGCTATCTACTTCAGGGTGAGCTGAATGGTATTTTGCACTTCATTGACTAAACTGCTATTTAGGCAGCATTGCCCATTGACTAAATCCAACCTGCTATGTGGGATTGACTAACATAATTTTATTTATGTCAGTTTATTTATATCAAGAATGTTGCAAGATGCAGTTTTCTGTTTCTAATACACAGATTAACACAAGAGCAATTTTTTTTAACCAAGAATGAGGTGGTTCTCTGAATGTTTTAAATTATTAAAAAATTATTCCACCCTCCTAATGCACAAGCCTTTTAAAGAACTCTTTCTAGACTTGCAGAGTAAAAATATGACTCTTAGCTAATTCTATATTTAGAATTTTACAGGTTATTGAAACAGCATAAGCTGGAAATAATTGCGGTCAGCTGGCTTGGTGCAATAATTTCATTTTAGTTCATTTCTAGCCTGTACTTGTTTTTAAGGCATCTTGTTGTTTTAACATCTGTTGCTTTTGAGATATAATTATCACTTCAGATTTGTTTTATTCAAAATAATCTTGAGCAACAGAGGTTATTTGTTTGTCCTTCTCCATTCATAGATGTAGGTAATTTATAGTAAACCAAATTTTTCTTCATTATCTATCCTCACCTTAGCCAGGTCCTCTGGTTGCCCCATTCTGATAGAACAACAAGGTCTGAGTCTTTGTTTCTGCTGTACAACTTGCCAGGTGCACTGTCTTGGCATATTTATAAGACTTGGCTTTCTCCTTTAAGTATTTCTTAATACACAGCCTTGACAGCATTTTCATATGGTATTGAATGTTTCTTTATAATGGTAATACTCACCAAAAAAAACCCAAAAACAAAACATTAAAATCTTCCCAGTAGAAGACATCTTTACTAATAGAAGTTGCCTGTTGTTCTACTGGCAAACTTGTTTTATGATAATAAAATCACTTTCTAACAGGGACATGTTTCAGCAATTTCACTGGCACCTCTAATGCATATCCAATGCAAATTTTCTTATCATTAAAACTGGTTTGATGGTATTCCTGAGAGTTGTGTTGGGTACCTGCAGAAAGCAAGGGAGAAAGTAGGAGAAGGGAGGGAGAGTGTTGTGTGGATTTCTAGATAGCACCTACCATAGAGTCCTAAAAACATCCACCAGTGTCCAGATTTCTTGAGAACATGAGACAGTCTTGTCGCGAGCAGAGGCGGTTTGGCTCATCATGCTTCATTCCCTGTTCCATCCACACCATGATGTCTTCTAATTGATTCTTTAATGACCTCCGTGTTTTTGCCTTAACTATCTTGCCTAGTAAGCCATTCCACACATTTATGATTCGCTGCTTGAAAAAAATGCTTCCTGACATCTGTTCTGAATTTGTTTTTCTTTAATTTTCATTTATGCCCTCTCGTTCTATCATCTCTGTTGGGCTGAAAATAGGAACCCATGTTGACATTTTCTGAACCATTTAAATTTTATGTTCTTTAATTAAAAAACTCCTTCTCAACTAGACAGAAGTCTAACCTGATGGTGGAGAATATAGTACTGTATTTAAAATATAATAATACTTTTATAAATATAAAAATCCATTGATATGTATATTTAGTATTTCATATTTCAACTCATCAATGTCCCCTAAAGAGAAAATTCCAGCATTTGCTAGGGCTCTCTCACAAATATAAAGAGGGAATGGATTGCACTGAAAATGCTAAAAGGGGCCAGGACTTAAGGAGATTTTTTTAATGGCTTTGTCTAAGACATCCTTTATTTTAGGTTTTTATTTTTCTTTAGATGTCCTAATAATGTACACGTCAATGGAACTAAAGTTATCTCTTAGCTGGATTTTCACATTATGTAACCAATTTTCAAAAATACTAAACATTTTACATTTTGAAAATTTGATTTTTTTTTTTTTAAGATATCTCAACTTGGACTGCCACAGATTGGAATATCCTCCCAGTTCCTCGAAAAACATGGAAAGAACTAAGAGCTGTCAGCAACTTTAATCACCACAACTTTGTGGGGTTAATGTTCCAATCCAAGCTCAAATTTTGACACGATATGCTTCTCCAATTGGTCGATGCTGTGAATTTGTTTAAAAACGTGCTTTTCCGTGTGTTTTTACTTCCTTCTGATAGTCCCTCCTCTAATTTTTCACTCATTATTTTTCTCTTCCCCATTTACAAAACAGTGACTAAAGTATCAAGGTGACCCTAATTCTCTAAAGTTTTAGTCACCATAGTCAGGAACAGTAGTAGCACTAAAAGTGATTTTAGCTTCAATCATTTTATGTGACTAATGAATAAATTTCTTTTTAGTCCTGCTTGGCATGCTTAGGCAAATCTTTCCTGCCATAAGTTCTGAGGTCCATTGCCTATTCTAGTCTGGAGGCAAGCAGCCTCCTTGGGAAGAACAAAACAATAACCCAGACTATAGTTGTAAAAAAATGTAGATGATCATAGTCCTTCCCTGGGACTGAGTGGAATTTTGATGCCTTGGAATGCTCTTAAGGGGCAATACACTACTAGGTAGATTTTATAGCAAAAATCTCACATGTTAAAAGCAAGGATATTCTTATCAGCATATTGAATACAGAAAGAAGAAAAATAGGTGAAGATTGTAAAGTTTCAAAAAAATTGATGAAGAAATTTTACCATTTTCAGTAATTTTAAGCAGTTTTAGATCCCATGCCAATTTTCAATACCATGCCTTTTTGTGCTATTTGTGGGAATGTAACTGATTTACAAGAATCCACTCCTGTACTTCCCTGAGCCTGTATGCAGTATGGAAAAGGATCCCTTGTTCTTTCTATGCACATCAGAAGTAGCCCAGAAAGGCAAAAGACAAAACATGTGCCATTTGCCTTGATCTGTGGGCAATACGGGAGGAAAAAGGCAAGCGCTAACCTCTCCCAACCAACTTAAGCAATAACTTTTCTCTGCTTCACTTTAACACCTTCCTGCTTAGATCTTAACTTCCTTCCGCCAAATTCTTATTGCCCTTCTTTTTTACCTTCTTAGAAATATTCTCTAATTTTTTCTGCTGATGCTCTAAACATGCATTTAGATGAGGTCATACATTACTACCCAAGCAGATAATAGAACCCAGGAGCTTTCTGTATGCCATGTATGAGTGTCATATATCCTCCAGAACTTTGCAGTTTGTGCTGCTTTTTGGGCCAAGTGCCTGGGCTGAGCCTGTATCAAAAGAATTTCAGAAACATACACAGAAACAAATGAATGCAGAATTGGTTTAACAGAATGAGAAGAGATAACCATCTCAACAAATTTCCAGGATAATTTGGCTTAATGTTTATGCCTAAAATTCATTTTGTTAGAGTGACTGATCTTCAGGAGAACTGTGTAATGAATGGACAGCTAGGTTAATGTCAACGTGCTGTTACCGGCAGAAGCCAAAAATTTTCTTTAATGTTGTCTCTTTAGGAAGCCCCTGTGTAAGCATCTTTCCTGAAATACTGTGAGAAACTGTGCGCCAGAGCTGGTGGGAGGGAACCTCCACCAGCTGCCAAACATGACATTTCTGGACAAGCTGCTGAACCCTCAGCAGGTGACATCTGTGAAGCAGCCTTTCATCTTCCTGTCTCTCAATGGCTGGGTACCTGCATGGGGCAGGGATCCCAGAGAGGCTCTATGAATGCAGCCTGTCTCTTTCTCCCAGCTGGGTTTCCACAGCCACAGGCTGAGGATCCCTGAATTTGAGCTTCCAGTGTCAACATCTGCTCTCAGAGCCTCTTTTGTCCATTTCTCTCTTTATGTGCTGACAGCTAAAGCCCGGTCCAGCCAATATAAACTTTCTGTAATCATCAGAACACAATCTACTGACTGTTTACAGCTTACAAGCAATAGGTATATCTTTTCGCTTCTGTGGTCTATTTAACTGAATAGGAGAGTGATTAACCAGCAGAAAGGATTGAGCAGTTTAGAAATTTTTCAATTGCTGTAAAAAAGGGAAACCTTAAAAGCATCACCTGAGTGAAAACCTGCATAGAGATCATAGTAGTATCAGAAGCATTTAAAATTCTAAAACATTGGTACACAGCTTGTGGTTTTCTAGAAGATCTTACAAAAAAAACCAATTTTCTGAGATGGAAAAAATAAAACAAAATGGAAAAAATAAAAAAGTGGTTTATTTTTTCCTTTTCACAAGATACCCAAAAGGCAAATGTTCTTTTCACAAAATTCCAAGTGTTGCTAAATACAATTTATTCATAACAATTAATGTTATCGCAATGAATACCAAATGAATTGCTAATCATTGGCCACCCTGTTTTAAAGTGTTACCTATCCATCTGTCTGTTTTGCTAAAGGTAGTTTTCACAACATATGTTTCTTTTGGCTCTTTGAGTGCCACTAGCAAAGGCATAGTCACCCATCAGAAGGACATTCAAATACATAATAAGCAGAAATTTGTTCAGAACATTTCCACATCTTGCATAGATATTCCTGGTTTACTTTTCTGTATGAAGGAAGAAAGGTTTTATCTCAGTGCTGGATAAATATAGGTGAGAAAATTATTTCTTGTGGCCAAAGGATAACGATGTAATGACAGGACATGGTGGAATGGTCTTAAGCTGAAGGAGAGTAAGTTAAGGTATTAGGAAAAATTCTTTGTTGTGAAGGTGCTGAGGCATTAGAACAGTTTGCCCAGAGAGGTTGTGGAATCTTCCTTCATCAAGGTGTTTATGACCAAACCAGATGTGGTTCTGAGTAACCTGGTCTGGTGGAATGTTCCCTGCCTGTGGCAGGGGTTTGGAACAAGATAATCTTTAAGGTCCCTTCCAACCCAAACTATTCTATGGTTCAATGAACTGGAAACATAAGGTCTGGATACTTCTCTTACTTCTGCCACAGGCGACTCGGCCCTCGTGATCTTGAGCCTTTTAGAATAGAGCAAGAACCTAGAGTAGATGTTTACAAGTTGAAATGTCATTCAATTTCAAATTGATTTTGGGTCCTAAATCATCTATAAATAAATCAACCACTATTTGGGGGTATTTCTTGTTTGGTGTTTGTAAAATGAACATCCCAGCAAGCCTGTGATTATGATAAATGATTTATAGATATTCATATTGAATATTGGGAGCCTTACACTAAAGGAGATCAGTAACTGTGTGGTATTGCCATCTTCATGAAGTTCATCCTCTGACACTGGTGAAACAGTACAATTATTTTTTGCAACCACTTATTTTCAAATGACTAGTGCCAAAATTTGCTAAAACATGTATAATTGTTGATAGTTAATAGTTGATAGTGCTTTGATAGGGAGCATTGCCCTATGCACTAAATGAGAGATGTACAAGAACATCTGGCCTGGCTCTTCAGCAGGGACACTACTCTTAAACCTTTCCACCAACAGCCTGTCTCAACAGCCACTGGGAGCAGTAAAGATCTGCTTGCAGCCTGAAATATACACCTTAGAAGCAAGCTGTGAGCAGACAAGTACCAAGAGATATCTTCACCACAGGAAAAAAGTGAGTTTCTACTTCAATATGGTTTAGAAAGCAAAACTAAACCATTGGGTGATGCATTCAGTATGAATAGGTGGTGACATGTGACAAGGCTTGTAATCCTAACAAATAATTTAGACTTATGTCCTTGCTGGAACATACAGAAAGCTTTTTACAGTAACTGTAATAGACTATGAACACGAAGAAAAGTTCCAATAGGAATTTATTACATTACAGCAGGCAAAGCAAAGGCAAATACAGCGCTGGACGGCAGGGGAGTCTCGCTCCACCAACTGCCGTGAATTGGTAGATTTTTCAGTCTTGCTTTTATCTTGCTTCTTTCCTCCGATGATGTATGTGTGACGTGTTGCTGGGAGGGTCTCTGCTGGGAGGGTCTCTTTCTGTCCCTCGGTGGTCGCAGAGATGAAGGCTGTAGTTGTAAGCTGGAATTCCTGAAACTTAAAGCTGATTAAGCAAGTAGAGAAGGAATGAGCAAGGGTCTGTTTGCTTATCAGCTTAGATAGTGACATAGTAACTTCTTGTTATCTTGAGTTATTTGATCTTCAGTGAACAAAAAATAGTTAATGTTTATCACAATTCCCCCATTTCTCTTGTTCTTACTTATTTTTGTTCACTGTATCTTTGCAGTTCTTGTCTAGCTAACTCTAAAGTTTCTAAATTTTCTTCTTCAGGTATCTGATCATACTTAGTCCTAAGAAGCATAAGATGTGCCGCTTCTAGCCGGCTTTTCACTATAGTAATCAGTTTATTAAATATACATGGTTTAAAGTCTGCTTGCAAATATTTATTATGCCCTCCCCTGGGTGTCTAGTCAGAGGCGATTGTTTCACAGCCTTAATATTTACAAAAATATTCTCCAGGATAATTACAATATCCTTTACTGTGATTTGAGCTTGGGCACATGTAAAATTCCATTAGGTTCAGTACTTTTTACAATGATTTATGTTGGTTAGATCACAATTTTACTCTGAAACTGGGTGCTCTTACAGTAGTTACAGTTTGCAAAATCTCATTGCCATTCCATCGCCATAGTGACCATTTAAAGGGTTGGTGTGGTAGATTGTCTAAGGCATTAATCCCTCTCAAGTATAACATCAGCAAAAGAAAAGTAATCGGCTGGGTCACGTGGTGAGCATCATTGGGGGCATAGGAATGGGAGTATATCTGAGGATTGTTCTATTTCATAGACTGCAACCTGTCTCTCTGCCCAGGGTCCTTGCTCTTATTCCTATTCTTGAGGCAATTCCTCAAATATTGTTTTGTTGTCCCACCCCTGGGGTTTCTTTCCTCCACAGCTTTTTACCCCTCTGCCTTTCCTGTCGACTCGGTTGCCTCGAGCCACAGGGGGTACCATCTTCTCGGCAGCAGGGATATTCTTCAGGAGGTCCCCGGGGGCGACTCTGTTGCCTCTTGACATAGGAATCCTAGTTCTGATACTTAACCGGGGGTGTATTACACCAGATTCCCTTTAGGCGTGTGCGGCAGGTGCAGTCAACAATTTAACAATAACATTTTGGTTTAATCCCTAATGCAAAAATCTTTCACCACTTTTCTGATTCTCCTACTAATTTCTTATATTTAACTTTATATTCTAGAATCCAATCAGTTATGTTCCGCTGCAGTACCCAACAGGGGCTGCAAATTTCTCTAGGAGGGGTTCCTCGCCTACAATGACTCCACCACTCGTCCCCGCAGATTTTACAAATATAACAAACAAAGGGATAACAATTGCACTCTGGGTCTCTACACTTTATCTTAACATCAGAGTTACAAATTAATCTTTCCTCCGTGTAGTGTGGTTCTGGTGCATATTTTACACGGTGTCCATTTATTGATGATCTCTCTTCTGGATCCATAACTTCATGTCTCTAGGATTGCTTGTTACCTGCTACTCAGGAGTCAGTTTGCTCACTGGCCCTTTAATTCTGCTAGCATGGGTCCATCCCTTCTCTGCTGTTCTGACTGCAGTATCTGTAGTAAGCAATACAAGGTAAGGGCCCTCCCATTGTGGGGCCAAGGTTGCTTCTTTCCAGGACTTTATCATTACTCAATCTCCTGGTTGCACCTGGTGCAGTTTCAAATCTAGTGGGGGTCTCTGAGCTAACCTTCCCTTATTCTATAGATTTTCCCTATATTTCATTAGGCTGGTAATGTATACATTCATATTTTGATCTTTCAACTTTGGATGATCTTGCGGTTCCTCTATATTGTAGGGCATTCCATACAACATTTCAAATGGAGATATTCCCATATCCGATCTAGGTTGTGTCCGGATATTAGCAATGCTAATGGTAGGCATTTTACCTATGACAGTTTGGTCTCAATCACGAGTTTGGTCAATTGTTTTTTAATCTATTCATTCTTTTTACTCTTCTTGAACTTTGGGGGTGCCAGGGGGTGTGATAATCCCATAGGCATATTTTGAGTCAGTATAGATGGTACCTGATTTATCTTTTAACAACTGCAATGCCCGCAGTACAGCATAAAGTTCACAGGCCTGTGCCGACCAAAATCCACTTAGAGGGCTTGATTCGATAACTGCAAGTCCTTCTCCTGCAACTATTGCATAGCTAGAGACCCTTTTTCCATTAATTACTCGCGATGAGCCATCTACAAACAACCTATCCCCCTCTTCTAATTCTTCTTCATCCAAGTCTGGTCTTATCTTGGTTTGTTCTTCTATGGTAGATAAGCACTCATGGGCTAATCCATCCTCACTTGGCCTTCCATATAAGAATTGGGCCGGATTTTGTAAGGCTGTAACTTCCAGGGTTAATTTTGGGGAGCCTAATAGGATTCCCTCATACTTCAAGAGTCGGGCATCCGTTATCCATTTTTCTGCCTTTTGTTGCAAAATTCCCCGGATATTATGAGGGGATAATACTCTCAGTTCTCCGTTGAAAGTGATTTTATTAGCCTCCTCCACAAGCAAGGCGCAGGCTACTAGAGCTTGCAAACATGTAGGCCAACCCCTGCTTACAGGGTCTAACAGCTTAGATAAGTACCCAACAGGTTTCTTTTTCCCAGCCCATTCCTGGGTCAGTACTCTATAAGCTGTCCCACTATCTGTGTTTACAAATAGATAAAAGGGTCTCTTCAGATCGGGTAGGCTCAACACAGGGGCATTGACCAAATCATGCTGCAGAGCTTTCAGATGCTTGTCATCTTTCTCATCTCATTTCACTAGCCCTCCTTGGCTCAATTTCTCATATAAAAACTTAACCTTGGTGCTATAGTTTTCAATCCACTGTCGGCAATACCCCATGAGACCTAACAACTGCTTAATTTGCTTCTTGCTCTTTGGAGGCGGTATGGATAGTATCCCCTTTACTCTTTCAGGGTCTATTTTCTTCTCCCCCTTCCTTAGGTAATGCCTAAGATACTTTACTTCTTCTTCTACGAATTGTAGTTTTGCCTTAGATACTTTGAGCCCCTTAGCACTCAGAAAGTTGAGTAATCTAATGCTTTCTGCCCGTACTTTGTCCTCTGTTTCCCCAGCAATCAGGAGGTCATCTACATATTGGATAAGGGTCACTCCTTCCCCAGTCTGATATTCTTGCAAAATCTGTTCTAAAGCTTGTCCAAACAAATTAGGAGATTCCGTAAACCCCTGGGGGAGCACGGTCCACCTTAGCTGCTGTCTCCTATGAGTGACTGGGTCTTCCCATTCAAATGCAAAGTAATCCCTACTCTTCTCGTCTAGAGGACATGCCCAGAATGCATCTTTAAGGTCAATTACACTATAATATTGTTTTTCGGGACCAAGTCTGCTTAGCAGGGTGTAAGGGTTGGCTACCACCGGAAAACGAGCTACTGTCCTTTTGTTTATTTCTCTTAGGTCATGCACTAACTGGTATGATCCATCTGCCTTTTTTATTGGCAAAATGGGGGTATTTAAAAGGAGACATGCAAGATTCTAATAGTCCTTTGCTTAGTAGCCTCTCAATCTCGGGCTTCAACCCATTCTTTCCCTCTGGGGAGATGGGGTACTGTTTAACCCTTATCGGTGTCTCTGGATCTTTAATGATTACCGAGAAGGGGGGTATATTCAACCTCCCTACACTATCAGGAGTGTACTATACTTCTGAGTTAATTTTTTCCTCATCCTCTACCCTCAAGGGACAGAGTTTTATTTTGATTTCCTCATTTACTACTTCTATATTAATACTCATTTCTATAATTAAGTCTCTCCCTAACAAATTATAATCTGCTTCTGGTACCAGCAGAAGGTTCCCTATTCCCATTTTGGACCTCGATTCCACCAGTACATTCTTAATAACAGGGACTTCAAAGGGCTCCCCCTTTGCCCCTACCACTTGAGCAGTTTCTTTTGATATCTTACATCTCTTCGGTAGTACCTGGACTGTCGATTGCTCAGCTCCAGTATCTACTAAAAACTCAAATTCCTGCTGCTGAGGACCTATTTTTAATTTTATCAAGGGCTCCTGATGTTTTTGTGTCCCCAGCAAATGAAGCCCCTGACTCCTTCAGTCCTCTTTGAAGACTCTCTCATCCTTCAGCTGCTTCCTGCAGTTTCTCCGAAAGTGTCCTTCATTCCCACAGTAGAAACATACGCCTCCATTCTTTTCCTCTACCCGGAGAACTCCTCCCCCATTTCTCTGGGCCACTTGACTTGTTTTGGGAGGGGCATCAATTCTCTTAGTTTCTCTTACTGCTGCCACCATCATTCTTACTTGTCTCTTGTGACTCTCTTCATCTCTTCTCACACATATCTTCTGTGCTTCCTTCAATAGCTCATCTAGGTCTCTATCTTGCTAATTATCTAATTTTTCTAACTTCTTTCTGATATTTTCCCACGATTTAGCTACAAATTGTGTTTTTAGTAGTGCTTGCTCTAACGGTGTCTCAGGATTTAAGCCCGAGTACATTTGCAGGTTTTTTTTTCTCAAGCGTTCTAGCCAATCCGTAGGTGTCTCCTCCTTTTTCTGTCTCTCATTAAATGCTTTGTTGATGTTCTGCCCCCTAGGCACCGCTTCCCGGATCCCCTGTACTATTATCCCCCTCAGATCCTGCATATTGATTCTGTGATCCTGCTGCTGATGATTCCAATTGGGATCCTGCAAAGGCCACTTGGTGTCTGCTAAGGGTCCTTGTGCATGTTGTGAATCCCATAGCCGCATCCCCGCTCGTCTAATCATATTTCTTTCCTCGGCCGTGAAGAGAATATTCAATATGGCTTGCAACTCGCCCTAAGTATAAATACTGGGTCCCAAGAATTGGTCCAGTTTCTCGGCCACCCCCAAAGGATCTTCCAGGAGGCTCCCTATCTCCCTCTTAAATTCCCGAACAGCCCCAGAACTCAAAGGTACTGAAACAAACTCTATCGCTGAGTGAGGTCCCTGCCCCCCCCCCACAGGCATTTCTCTTAGGGGATATAGGTTATGCTGTCTAGCCCGACCTCGGGTTATGGGTCCCTGCACTTCCTCGGGGGGCTCGGGATTACTCCCTGCTTCATGAGGCTCTATTGGAGGTGCATCAGGAATCTGGGGGTTCTGAGGGGGTATGTAAGGAGGTGGGATTAGTAAGGCTTCTTCTTCTTTACTCCTGTCTTTCTTTCGTCCTCGCTCTTTGAGGGGAAACAGGAGCACTTCACTCCCAGGTCTTGTAACCCATACATTAGCATATTCACTTTCTTCCTGACTAACAGGAATTTTAGTGTTTACTCACAAGTTGAGTTTTTGCCTCACCCAATCTTCTGATGATCCAAAAATAGGCAAAAAAATATTCCAGGAAATCTCCTTTCCACCCTATACTACTACACAATAATGGATCATTTTAGCTTTATCTTTACCCCCTGTGTTAGGGTAATGTTTCCAATTGTCTAATATGAACCCCAGTGGGCTATCTGTTTTATGGGAGTAGAGGGCCTGCTCTTCCCCTGTCCCATCTTCTGGAGTGCCCTCACACAAGCGTGGTGCGGAAATCACTCGCTTCCCCTTGTTCGTGGCTCACGCCCTCTCGGGCAATGAGAACCGCACTACTGAGGGTCCACAATCACTTGGAAAATCCGAGCTGCCGGTTCTCCTCTCACTCACACACACACTCGCAGCACTCCAGGATACCCGACCCAGACCGAACGGAATCTTCCACACAGATACTCACGCGTCTTGCGTCTTCGTCCGGACCTTTGTGCACAAAGTTTATAGGGTCTGCCGGCCTCCTTTGCCTAATGCTTTGAATTTAGGTTCGTCGGTCCAACCGAGACAGGAATCGGGTCTACCAGGGCCGCCGACTGATCGGCGGGGCGCCCCCCAGGCAGAACCAAAAGTCCTATCTTGCAGGTGGATCCGAGTCACGGCACCAAATTGTAATAGACTATGAACACGAAGAAAAGTTCCAATAGGAATTTATTACATTACAGCAGGCAAAGCAAAGGCAAATACAGCGCTGGACGGCAGGGGAGTCTCGCTCCACCAACTGCCGTGAATTGGTAGATTTTTCAGTCTTGCTTTTATCTTGCTTCTTTCCTCCGATGATGTATGTGTGACGTGTTGCTGGGAGGGTCTCTGCTGGGAGGGTCTCTTTCTGTCCCTCGGTGGTCGCAGAGATGAAGGCTGTAGTTGTAAGCTGGAATTCCTGAAACTTAAAGCTGATTAAGCAAGTAGAGAAGGAATGAGCAAGGGTCTGTTTGCTTATCAGCTTAGATAGTGACATAGTAACTTCTTGTTATCTTGAGTTATTTGATCTTCAGTGAACAAAAAATAGTTAATGTTTATCACAGTAACTATATATGTATGCATATATATACATGTGTGTGTGTGTGTGTGTGTGCATGAATAAGTATTTAAAAATTAATTAAAATTTGAAGGAACTCTGAGTACCTGGTTGTGGATGTAAATCATGAGCACTTCTGAGTCTGTACCCACTAAGACTTTCTCTGTGGGTACAAGGCATGGGTGAATGTTGGATAGTGTGTTGTGAACACTACAGCATATAAACAAAAATAACAAATAGCTCTACACTTAGCTACTTAGTTGTAATTCCAGACCATTATAATTATGAAGTAATCTGCCAGCTAGAATTTTAATGAAACATCAATGTTACCTTATCCTGAGAATATTTCCAAAGAACCATCAATGAAGAGCCAAAATAGACCTGATTTTCATCACTCTAAAAAAGTAACTATTGCTCACAGTAAAGCAAGACCTCATAACTCAGAAGGGAACACAAGCACGCTCTTGGTCATCATCCTGCACTTTGCCAGGAGTGTTTGCAAAAAAGATCAAAACAACAAAACACAAAAAGCAGTGATTTCTCTATCTTCAGTACTGTGGAGAACACAAACATTAAAGAATAAAAGTATCATTCTGTCTTCTTTAGCAGTTATATCACATAGGTAGCCAAGAAAAATGTCGTAAACTTTTCTAAATTATGTTGTGGAATCAGTTATTCAATACTACTAAATTAATGTCATCTTCCAAAAATGTACGCAACTCAGTCTTCTTTTGTATCTGTATTTACATTCAACCGCATATCTTTAATCTCTGATCTCTCTTAAATTTCCAGTTCACAAAAACAATATCCTGGTTCGGCACCTTCTCAGTGAACAGATTCTCTGGAGAGCACTGACAGTCTTTTGCATGGTGTTCACCAGCATGAAGGCAGGGGAACCACCTGCTTGTGTTTGAAACTCCGCTTTTCAAAAACTGTCATTTTAAAATGATATAATCTCAAATTCTTAGAAATTATTGGAATGAAAGCACTCTAATTTACTGCAGATTTATTTTCCTAATGCCAGGTATGCAATTATTTTGTCATTTCAAAGTGCAGAAAATCAATACAGTAGTTAAAAAAAAATTAACTAAAACAAAAACAACACCAACAACAACAACAACAAAAAAAATAAAATAAAAAAAGCAGTGGAAAGGAGGAAACCTGGAAACCTGGAAAGGAGGAAAAACACCTGAAGAGCAACATTATCAGTTGTGCAGGATAATAAATAAACTGCATGTTAAAATTGCTGGCTAGCGAAGAACATCCTCTGGCCAAAGACAGGAATACAAATTGAGACACACAAGCCTTGAACAAAATTTCTCTATGAACTTATTGGCCAAATGTATATACATTTTTTAAAGGTTTGTGTTTAGGTGATTTGGGTTTTTTTCCTGTTATTGTAAAGAATTTTTTTGCATTATAATCTTTGTGGAAATAATGATACCTTCCATCTGATTCTAATTTACTGTCAAAAAAATGTCAAGGAAGGAAGGGCAGAATCTTTTAATGTTTATTTCTGCTGTTTGAAAACTCTCTGAAAAAGGCACTGTGACTCTGGTGGGGGCTCTTTGATGGAAGTTTTTATGAAGTTAATGTTGCAGAGAGATGGTCGGAAGCCCCCAACAAGCGGACTGTGGCATGTCGGATGGTCAAACGATTCCATCTGTAGTTAAATCTGCTACTGGAAGCATTTATCAACCTCCCAGTTGTTTAATTTGGGATCCTGCTGCTCTCACACTCTATCTGGATTTTGTCATTTACTAGAGCTGAACCCTTGTTAGGTTTGGAAAGAAAAGCAAAACCATACAAATGTTTCAGCTGCTTCAAATACTCGTCAGAAACCAGAAATATTGAAAAACCAAACACTCTTAAAACTTTCCTCATATAATCTATCATGTAGATAAGTGAGCAGGTTTTGAATGAGGGATTCTTTCAAAAATTTACTTACAGTGTTAACTAAACTTCACTAACTTCAGTCTAAGCCCAGCTTTTTTTACAAAAGTGACTCAAAGATGAACTGCAAATGAGAGCCATCCTCTCTTGAACTTCTAAAAGTCTAAATCTTGATTTTATAACTTCATCCTTCTTCTCAAAACAGCTCAATCTAGCAGGCCACATATGCCAATTTAACACTTCATCTTTCTCTCCCTCACCTTCATCTGCACCATTCCTTCAGTTCCACTGCTGGCCTGTGATATTCTCAATACAAGGGGAACTTAGAGTTTGTGCTCTCAGACCATTCCTCTCTGCCTGTCAGCTTATTCCAAAACTGCAGCTGAGATGCAAGACTTGTTGGCTGAATAGTTGATATGTTATTGTTATGCATAAGGGAGTCTGGAACTCCAAAGAGCAGTCTAGGATCTACTCCTCACTGCAATACTCCCTCTCCTTTAACATATTGCGAACCTTAAGTAGCTTAGCTGGAAACTATCTCTTCATTATATTCTACCAATGCACTGCTGCCATTCTGCAGGATCCCACCCAAGGAGAGAGTTTCATTACAATTTGCATTTCATCCTTTTTCAAGCAGAAAGGGGGCTCTTAACCCACAGAGCTCTTAACCGTGAGGAGGGTCAGCACACATCGGGGGAATCTAGAGGTAGAAGGATCCAAATCTTGCTGGTAGTCATGTTAGCCAAGTACGCTAGTTAAACATTCCTGCTGCTGGAATCAATACTTCTTTCAGCGATGCTCGATTGGCAACATTTTAGCAGGGCTGTAAAGACCAGAAAGAAAAGAAGGATAAGTGAATGGACGCTTAATAAAAATGAACGTCATCCCAAAAACAGCAGATGAATGAGAAAGAGGGAAACACAATGAGCGAGGAAGTGGGGAAAGGTATAAAATACAAACCCATATCCATGACTTCTGGGTGACAACCATACAAAGTATGGTTTAGAACAAATACATTTTTCTTTCTAGTGCTGGCTGTATATTTAGAATATCCCTTTGAACAATGTGATCTGCATGCCAATATCATACTGTTGGAAGCATTTACAATAGAAGCAGTTTCATACTATTTTTTTTACTGTGGAACTGATAGTAGCAAGAGTTAATTGCAAGAACAGTAACCTGCCTTAGTGTCAGCTATGTTTGATACACTTCTCCCATTCAAACTGTTATAAAAGGAAAAAAAATAACACACACACACACACCAAAAAAAACCAAAAAAACAAAAAAACAAAACAAAACAAAACAAAACAAAACAAAAAAAAAAACAAAAAAAACCAAAAAAAATTAAAAAAAACACCACCAACCTGAAAGGAAAAAATTAAGTGAAGAGAGGAAGGAAGGAGAGAGGAAAAATTAAAATAAAATGCTATGGTGAATTTACCTCATCTACCACCCAAGAACCAACCAGGCACTTGCTTACTCCCCTTTTTCTCTCCTCTACAGCTGGAAGTGGGAAAAGAGAGAAGAATGAGAATAAGAGATTCCATGGGCAAGGTGAAGGTGGGAAAATCACTTGCTGAGTACTGTCACAGGCAAAACATCTTCTGGGTGACGAACCTTTTTTTAATATCCAACCTAAATCTCCTGGCTCAGCTTTAGATCATTCCCTCAGTCTTGTCACTGGTCACCACGCAGAAGAGATCAGTGCCTACCCCTCGCTTCCCCTTGTATGGAAGCTGTAACTGCAGTGAGGTCTCCCCTCAGTCTCCTCCAGGCTGAACAGACCAAGTGACCTCAGCTACCCCTCATACAACTTCCCCTCAAGGCTCTTCACCGTCCTTGTTGCACTCTTTTGGCAGCTTTATAATAGCTTTATATCTTTCTTACACTGTGACACCCAAAACTGCCCCAACACTTGAGGTGAGGCTGCTCCAGTGCAGAGCAGAGCAGGACAATCCCTTCCCCTGTGCAGCTGCCTGATGCCCCTAGAAGAGGACTGGCCCTCCTGGCTGCCAGGACAATGACATCAGCCAGGACCCCCAGCTCACTTTCCTAAGCACTTCTCTCCAGCATCTCATTCCACAGTCTGTCTGTACATCCAAGATTGCCCCATCAAGGGATCAGAATCCAGTTCCTGCTCTGAGCTGACCATGTGTAAAAAAGAACTGCCTGCCTTGCAGAGCCTGATATTTCAGTCTCATAAGTTCAGTGAAGTTACACATGAAATTAAATTGACTCAAGTCATCAGTGCTAGAAAAATGTTTGTATTTCCTTCAGCTGCCTTGTTATTTTCCCAAATCAACTTCCATGAAGCAACCTCTATATTAGAAATGTGTCCATCCTTCTCCTTTTTTTTTCCATATCTCTACCCTATCCTCTTTCAACTGCTAGCCCAGGTATCTCATGTGTGTTCTACTGGAACTGATTTCATTCCCTATGAATCCAGCAGGTCTGCCAATCTCAATTTACTTCAGAGTAGGCTGTGAATTTGCTTGCTTAATTTTCAAACATGAAAATGGCTAGAAAGTCAGTTACAAATGAAAATGGAAACAATTTGAATTTTCTAACATTATATTCATAATACCCTCTTTAGCTAATGCATAGCCTAATACTATGAGCCTGGTTTACAGTACAATATCATCCTTAGCTCAAACTCTGGTTAAGTAAAGGAGCAAAAATGAAGACCCATTCCCAGCTTCTTTTCAAAATTAAAGCATTAACACTGTTGCAAACAGAGCTTATAGCTGCTTTGTAGCTGTGGAAACAGCAATATAGAGTAAAAGCCAGAGAGCCCATATATTAGGTGCCCCAAGACAGAACCAATAAGTGGTATAAATGCATTCTATATGGCCTTTTGTAATTAGTAATTAAATGCCTGAAATAAATCCAAAGCCTTGCAAGAAGTCAGCTTTCCTTAGAAAACCTGTTTTCAAATGGCATCATACTTCAGCATTCTTCAACTTTGTGAGTTCACAGCATCTGCTGCTTAAATATAACAGCACATATGGCAGCATCATTTTGGAGAGCAATGTGAAAAAAGACTGAAGAAACTATTATGAGGACTGCTGTCATGCTCTTGGGGCACAATTGCAATCTCGTGTTCCCATACAGCACCACTGGAGAAAGAATGTGAAGTTTTAATAGGGTAGATAGGGTCAAATACTGTATAATAAACTGACTCAAATGTTCCCTTTTTGTACTTACATTTTATTAACTCTAAATTAAATACACAATAGAATTTAGGTCCTGATCTTTTCTTTTCTTTTCTTTTTTTTTTTTTTTTTTTTTTTTTTTTTTCCTTGGACTAAAGGTTGTGCTTGAAATTTAGCCTGAGCCTAAGTGCTGTCTTGAAGCCTAAATCAGCATTCATGCAAATCCTAGCAAATGCTGACACTCTATCTCTGGCAATCCAAGTGTGTAATTAATTTGTAGATCAACATACACTACTTTTGTGAACTGATATCACCACCTAACTATTCTTCCACTGGGCAAACCTGTGACTTTTATCGAAGATGTTTTTTTCTGTCTGACTCATAGCAGAGAAGACTTGTGTCTCTCAGGGACTAACACATGCATCTGGAATTCTACTGATGTTTCATTATTAATAGACTTTTATAATGTGAAAACAATGAGGGTGCAATTATGCCAAAAGGTTTCTGAATTCTTTCATTAATTCCTGAAAATACTATTTCCATTTGATGGTATTAAAGAATGGCATTATCCCCATTTGAGGAGTTGTGTATCCTTGGGAGAATGTGAAGGAAGCTGATCAATCTCCTCTGTAAATAAAAGTATCCATGGTCACTATACAGGGCTGATGTGTCCTTTCTGTCACTAACCACACATAGTAATTTTCAAGGGAGTGGGGAAGTTTTGAAAGAGAACAATTGGAAGTTCAAGTTCTGAAATGAGCTGAGCACTGGGAATCTTTACCAGAACCAAGCAGAAATAATCCATCCCTTCTCTTGGTCCATGGAATCTCATTTGATTTGTGCTGTGATGTGATGTGATATCACTTGTGTTCTCCCACAGCAAATGAGTGCACAAAAAATATAATTACTAGCAAGCAAACAGCACAAGGAAAGTCACTAGAAATGTACCTTCTCTTATGTTACTCACTTCTTGGATGTAAATTCAGTAGTGGGCAGTGGAACTTCTTGTCAAAAAGCATTAGTGAGCTGAGCAAGAATTTCAAAAAGAAAAATGAAATTTAGTGGCAACTACTTCTCTTTGTTTCTTTTTTCTATCATAAGCAACTTAAAACTGTACTTTTTCACTCATTATTAGGTTATTTTTTAGGTAATTCTCAAGTAACTTCATAATAGAAAATAAAATCCCAGAGCAGCAGAACAGCACTTCATGTAATTACTAGCATGTTCCTCTCCAAACAATACTTACATTTCCTTGTCTTTCTGTGACAGAATTGTGTGGCGGTGCAAGAATTGTTTTATTAGGGCTACAGAATTGCATTAGAAAATTGATCTCCCTGCAGCTGTCTAAAAAAAACCCCATATATTACCACTATAAATGCTATGCTAGAAGTATGATTTCTTTAAGAACTATTTCTCATTTACTGTCTCTCCTCAGAAGCGCCAAACTGACATTTTTAGCTCAATCTATGACATGCAGGTTCATTTAGAAAAGAAGGGTTTATCTCATAGTCTGCTAAGTTCAAGAAGCATTTGGGCAATGTTTTCAGAAACATGGTGTGATTCCTGGGCTGTCCTGGGCCAGAAGTTGGACTCAATGATTCCTGTGACTCCCTTCCAACTCAGCAATTCTGTGATTCCATAGTGTGATTTTGAACCTGGTAGTCATCATTAACTTGTAAACTAAATTCATTCCAACAGTCCACTCTGGAGATTCAGCTTGCAATGTAATTGGTCCACAATCTGGTCTGTAGTGCAGGAGACATACAGATTACTAGTTTGTTTAAAAGGGATGTGTACCTAATGATTTCTTTCCTAAGGTGTGTACATGAGACATAGTACACCTCAAGGGTTTATTCTCAGGATAATATTATGATTCTAAAAAGGATTTGTTTGCATACCATCATCCCTGCAACTCTTGAGCACATATGGGTAGAGAAGGAGGTACACAGTGCCTGTGTCCTGCTTTTCTATATAAATTGGAAGGCACCTGAGCATTTCTCAAGCCCTCAGAGCTTAGGACCATATTTTGATAGAAAAAAAGTACTGGGAAACTGAAAATGTTTCAATAATTCTCCAAAAGAGAAATTTAGAGCAGTTATTAGCAGAGAAAATAACATTTTTGTTTAAATAATGGTCTGAGGAAATCATATAATATCTTAAAAGAACTCAGTATGTTTTTGAGAAATATCAAGAGCTGAGAATATTTTAGACTGCTTTTCTCCTTTTCTTTTTTACTACTTCACACCTCCTTCCTTTGATATATGGAGTTTGTTTTTTATGAATACAAAAACAGGAATTTCATGCTGTGACCCAGATTTCTATCCTTTCACATACGTTCCCCTGTGCATCAAGTTTAAAAGCTAAAAAGACCCAGAGTTTTGCATGAAATTTGCAACTTTGATTTTTTCTTTTCAACTTTCATTTTTTTTTGAAAATGAGTCATTTTATAGCAAAGGAAAAAGTCACATTTTACAAATAAGGCCTCTATGGAAAAATGTTAGGAGAAATTCTGTGTTATAGACAAGGAAAACCAGATAACTACATTTCTAACTTGAGACAGATCTTTATTTTAGTGTTAAGATCCTTAATTTCTCTAGGTTTTATTATGATGAAATTAGAAGCCCATTACACTCTAGTTTCACTGTTACAGAACAGACAGAGTCTTTGAGACTGAATTCAGCAAGGTAAAAATATTAAAAGAAAATTCAAGCTGCAATAGCAGGTGAGGCAATAACCTAGCAAAAAAAGAGCAATATTTATAAAGTGATTGTACAGAATGCCGTTTTAAACAGTCCTACACCTATGATTTCCTACTAGCAATCTTTCCTCTAGACTTCTGTTGTGATTTCTTTCCTTCTACTTCATGTGTGACTGTACTTGTAATTTATCTTCTGAAACGTGTCTTCCAGAAGATGCTAACCCACCTTGCTGGCAATCAGTGACAGTTAAACAACTTCCCCCCTAAAGGATGAGCTCTGATTTTGAACAGATTTTTCAGAAATAGGTAAATTAAATAGCAATCTTAACCCCATATATGAAGTTCCATGTGGTCTTTTCTTAGAAGGTACCAAATGCCTAAACATAAAATCAAAGTTTACTTGAGGGGTCTCACAGCAGCAGTCTCACGTCTATATCTGTGTTTGTCTCAGAATGGGAACAGTGATGATTGAATTAAAAATCACAGGCATTCCTTCAAGAACTAGAGTCTGCATCTTCAACCAAGAAAGAGAACAAATGAGATGTTGTTTTGATCAAACCATAATAATATATTATTTCTTTATTTTTAAGAACAGGGATTCTTCCATATTTAAATAAAAATAGTTTCCTTTACTCCACATTTCCCTTTGTTTTTCTTTTAGAAAACAAATATCTTGTAGCTTTCTTTACAAAGTACATTTATAGAGAATAAATGGTTAGAATCTTGTTAATGTGTCAGTTCTCCTAATTTCACTTGGACTATTTATTATTTTTTGAATTTACAGAGAAGAAATCAGGGTTTGAATCTGAGTCAAGTGAGTCACATTGCCTTCATGACAACTAATAAAGATACTCTGCTGTTTATGAAGAACATTAGAATTGGTATAAAAACTGGTTCCAATCTATAACTTCACTAATTACCAGATTTTAGGTCGCTGTACAAATCAGATTCTCACAGTCATATTTCTGGCTTCAAGCTTAATCTCTGTTTGCTACAAATGTCCAGTGTCAATAACCTTGTTTATTTAACTACACCCATATACTAAAATTATGAGCACATTGTAAGAATTTATACAAATAAATTTGCTCCTAAACTAGTTAGACCTTCCCCCCCCCCCGCCTTAGACAAAAGAATAAGTATAAAATACTTGTTTTTCGGAACTGGAAACCATATATTGCCAGAGTCCTGAATGCTGCAGAGCCATTAGTGAGAGAATGCCATAGCAGCATTCTGCTAGGGAAGAAATCTACATCTTGCTTGTTTGGGTAATAGTTCTTCCATTAGAGGCAATATTAGAATTTCAGCTTTTGATCTCTCCTTGTGGACCCCTTAAAATCCAAGCTGTGAAACAGCAGCTGATGCTTTACATACTGTCACAACAGCCAGCAATATATGAAACCTGGAAATGGCATGCAAGGGAAATTAATGATGGGCTGTTAAGGGATATACAGTAACTCACGTTTGCATTACACAACATACAGCAAATTAAAGCTGCCTTTCCTTTGTTGTGCTGGTGATAGAACAAATAAACATCAAGCAGCAATGCAGAATGGCAATATCTGAGATCACCTTTAATTTCTAGAGAGCCCAGAAAAAAGGCTATTTTTTATCAGTAGCGCAGAACAAGCTCAGAAAGTTACATTGATCAGTAGACAGAAAATGAGCTTCATGTCGCAATCACTAGCCTGAATAATAGCATATGGTACAGCAGATCCATAGCAGCAAAAGCCAGATAGATCCTGAAACACTTACTTGTCAAATTAACAATTGCTAAAAGCACAACAATGACATAAGCTCATTTGTTTCTTTTGTGTGTGTGCAGATTTTTTTAATATATATTTTTGCATATGATTACAAATAAGAAGCAATAAAATACCTTTTTTAATTCAGAAGGACTATCTTGCATGTATTTTGTCTCAATGCAAAGAAATTCATGTTGCTAAAGAACCAGGACATCATAAGTACAATGCAAAATGGGTAAATTTGAGGGTTGAGTATTTATTTTCTTAATATAACATGAGTTACACAGTGTTTGTGATAAGGGTGGTATTTCAAGTTGTCTTTGAGAGTAAACATCTAGTGACTTCTGCTTAATATTTTGTTCTTAGGTTCTTTCAGGCTAAAAAAAAGGAAGGTAATCCTCTATGGATTCTTTTAAAAATGTAACACTTTAAATGATTTTATCTTAGTGTACTGTCAATTTCTACTGTCAATCCTTTCTTAAATTAAATCAAGCTTGTCTTAATCATAAGTTTAATTAACAAAAATGTAAAAAAAAAATCAGATGCTTCTTCACTTAATACAATTTGTAACCCTTCTTCAAAGTAAATTTATGTTTCCTATTGGAGCCTTTCAAAGTCTTCCACACTGACTTCTCTTAGCTTGCATTCCCCTCAACCCCTCAATGGATGCACAATTAGACACAGGTGAATGTTTTCTCAAAGCAATCTCAGCCTCATTGAGGGAGTGATATAAATTGAGGAGCCTCAAACAGAAGGGCTGGTTATTAGCATTCTTCTTAATACTATTATTATTACTATTTTTACAAGTGTTCAGTAAAAAGTGATGACAGGCTAAAACTCTTTATAAAGGTTGTGCTGCGGCAGCCATGAGACAGAAAATGCAATTTTTTTTTTTTTTTTTTTCTGAACAATGTCACAGCATGACCATGAATGAAAAATGTTCGAAGTCTGCTAAATGAGGTTTAGAAAATGTTACTATGCCTCACCAGGACTTCAGTAAATAATTTTGAAGCCTAAATTAATAGCGGGAGGAAGAGTGTGAGAGACTGAAATGTTAATGATTAATGATTAATGACTCAGGCAATCAGCCATGTGCAAAAGCAGTGGTGTTTGCTGATGGTGTGAATGGTGATAGCCCAGGTGTAGGGGGTGTGAACACCAGAGGATGACCAGGACAAATCAACATTGATTTAGCAAGAACCTTGGTTTTGAGCCAGGTAAGGGAAGAGCTTGACAAGAAGCAGATCCTGCGAGCTGGGAGAGTGCTTTTTATCATGCCAATGTCCTCTGTTACACATCTGGCTCAGGTGTGAAAACTCCACTCCAGGGGAGGTGTCAAGACAAAGATGTGAAGGTGTTCATCCCTTCTGATGGGGCAAGACTGGCTCAGCTCTGCTGATGTGAGAAGCAGCTGTTGTGTCTTAAAAGGGGTCATAAATCATCACAGATCCCTGAAGAGCCCTCAGACTCACTTCTGAAGCCTTCCACTAAAGGACTGCACCTGATCCACTATGTTACATCATAGAATGTAAAATTGCCCTCACCAGGGGTTGTACATGGGTGCTCCTACATAAACCTAAGCATACATTACACCATTGAACTTTGTGTTTTGTGGGCTTCCCCTCATCCCCAATGGATCAAGACTGTGACCATCACTTTGATCAGAGGACATTGAAATTGCAGCAATCAAGTCCTGCTTCTGGATCAGTGGGTGGTAATACCACAGAAGAACCTCTTTTAATATCCAACCTAAACCTCCCCCAACACAAATATCTTTCTACTCTTATCCTTGATTTCTCTTTCTTTGTCTCTTTCTTCTCCCAACTTCTCAAAATATATTGTAACCCAGACTAAAGAATTCCAGTCAATGCCTTACAAAGTGCTTTATTTGTCTGGATAAGTTAAAGATGGCCAAGGTTAAGTTTTCTAAGTTAAAGTTCATGAAGTACCTTACTTTGCATGGATGTGGTTTTAAATTGTGCCAAGTACCTTATTGTACCTTAATGTTTTAAAGTTTGCAAGTAAATGTTTGTTATAGAACCACTTGAGAAATTTGGTTTTTCTCCCATGTACCACCCAGAGTGAATCAAACAACCTTCCCCTAAAACTGCCAAGTGGACGGGAAATAACAGATGGGACACAGTCTTGTATCCATGTACATAAGCAAAAGTCATCTCCTGAATGTCTGAATTCCTGTCTCATCACTTCACCTTGCTGGACAACACTGTTGATGGTAATTATCAACACCTCACCCTCCAGCCATGTAAGCAGGACCTTTAGGATTGTAGCACCATGTAAGAGTGCTTCATACCAGTCAGTCCATAGCTGGCACTCTAAGGTGCAGAGCATTAGGAGAGGAGCCTGGCTCGCCATGTGCTGTCCCCTGCACTCATCCCCTAATTCCTCTATTTTGTCTCTCACCCGATTGCTGGACACTAAGAACATCCATATACCTCTTCCTGGCGGAGTTCCTGACAGAGCTACCCAAGGCAGTTGTGTCTTGGTTTTGAAAAGACAGGTGTCTGCTAAGGAGAGGCAGGCCTCTCTAGGAAATGAGGAATTTGAATCCTTCCCTCTGTGTTATTATAATTTGGAAGATTAAAAAATAAAACTTTTCAGTCAGAGCTATAGGGAAAAGGAATAACAGTCCTTTACTGGTAAATATAACAGGACAGACAAAAAACCAACAGCAATTATAACAATAGTAGAACAGAACCAAGAACCCCGAGGGCAAACGGTGGAGGCTCCGGCGCTGATGGCTGGAAGCCGGGCGCGGTGGACTGTCCTCCGCAGGCAGGGGGTGTCCTCGGCAGGCAGAGGTGGCAGTGCCGGAGAAGCCGCAGCGGCGGGTCCCGGGCTCACCCAAAATCCAGCAGGACAGAGAAGAAACTCCGAATTCCTGGGCACTCTAACAGATGATAGAATTCCCAGGACCAGACTCCTTCGTTAACCATGGACTCCAGCAGCCGTGGCCCGCTCGGCGCTCCCCCCCAGAAGAAGAAAGAAAAGCCGCGAGATCCCCCCACCCTCCGCTCTCTCCGGGAGCTTTTTTCCCCTCCCCCAAAACTAAGTTATCAGTTCTTTTGTCCACGTTAAGCACTCAGCACTTAGTCTCCTAGCAACTTGGGAGGGGGGAAAAAATTCTACAGGAGACTTAAACCCCAACAAGTTGTAACTAAGCCAACTCTCAGAACAGAAACAATAAGGTCAGTTGGTGAGGTGCCTTACTTAAAGTTGATGGCCCTGTTTAAGAGGACACTCTTATTATCTCGGACTGTCGCATTAATAAATTTACACTACTTTCAGGTACAGGGACATACTCTCACTTCACTGTCTATCTCATGTCCCATTTATCACAGACACATGCTCAGGTTAGGGTTATTTAGAGCAGTAAGGACTGTCAATATTTTATTCCCTCTGCAGCAGAAATGAATGCGTCGAAGAAACTTTACTGACCGAAGCACTATGTCTCAAAAGATGGGCAATAGCTGCAACAGAGGGAAGATGAAAATCAGGGTCTGAGAACATGAGGTTTAAGTTCTATAACAAAATTGGAAAATAAATACTATCTTTCTCTGGATCTATTCCTTCATGTGTGATCTCCTCTTTCCTTGTTCATAATCTCAGTCATAGTTGAGGAAAAACAGGAAAAAATACCTTGAGAAGCTTTTGTTATCATTTATTTTATATTGTATTTATAATCTACCTATCATATTTTTATAACTTAAATTTTATAGAAAGTTTGAATATGTATTTAAACTGTGTCTAAAGCTGTATGTTTAACATGCAAGCATCAATTCAATAAATCTGTCAGAATCTACATTTGACACTGCTGCTGCATCAAAAAAATAAAGCTATCCTACTCTAAATGATATTCAAACAGACTAAATGATCCTTTTCCTGTTTCAGAGCAGGAATTCAAACCTTATTTGTTCAGGATGTCAAATTTCTGGCAATGAGTACTTGGCTCAGCAGTGTAAATCCTGTACTTAAATTGAATGTGATACCTTTTGACTGAAAACATTCTGCCAATTTTTAAGGCATATACAACTAGGATTAAGAGACATTAATGGTGCATTTCTTAAAGGTGTTGCTAGTCAAAAAAAGAAATGCAAAACAAGAAAAACTATTTTAAAGCACCATAGATTGGTCTGTGATATTAGGACACTGTGATTTGTTTGTACTTGCGGATCCCAGAGTCTGACCATTGTGCGTTATCTAGACATTTATTGTGTAGTATAAACGGCTCCAAGTCATACCCTCATCTCCCTCCTCATGCAGTTTAGTCTGGTTCAATGCAGTCTTCTCCAGGAGCAGCACTATATTCCCTAGTCTTGCAAACAAAAAATATCCAAATTCTCTGTTTATGCACACATACACATACACACATATTGCTGCACCAAGAGCATTTACAGCCATATCCCCAGTTGCTCAAAAAGTGTCAGCTAAGATTATTCTCAAGCAAAACATAGAAAAAATGCTTAACTTTAGACTTCTACACTGCCAATAGTCTGCATAAAAACTAATCCTCTAAAAATTCATCAGTTTGAGTTTCCTACACAGGCAATGGAAATAAGACACTTTTATGGCGCAGTTTATCCAGTCTGTTCCAAATATCTTGTGGGGATGAGATTCACTGCACTGTAGAAATATCCAATAATTTTCATTGCTTACCAAAGATCTAGCACAAGTGTAGATGGTGGGAAGGGAAATATCACTTTAAATTTCCTGGGGTTTAGATATTTATAACTGTTACAATGAATGCCTCCTTTAATATCTTAGTCCTACATGCAAAGCTTCCAGGTGATGCTCCTACCTGTATCTCAAAAAATTCCTCCTACTGTGCAAATACTTGTCCTAAGATTGGATTCCTATCTTTAATTATACCGATTGTTACAAAGCTCATATGCTTCCATCCCCAGCTCCCTCCCTGCTTCAAGGGCCTCCTCCTTCCTCTTTCACAGGGGCTTTTAGCTCTGTACCCCATTGTGTTGAACTTCGCTTCCAAATCCTTGATAATAGGCAATTTTAGAAATAATTTCTTTTTTTCCTCATGAACATTAAACTATCTCAGCTACAATAACATCTGTAGCTTCTTTTAATGTAGCCTGAAGTAAATTTTAGCAAGGAGAGACACAGCCAGGTCTATGCATCTTCAGATGCTAAATAGGCCTTGTGCTGGCACTGAGAAGTGAAGTTCACCCTTTGGGAGGAATTTCTCTCAAGTCAGAAGAGAACAGAAGGAAACTCTGTTCTCTCTCTCCATAGAATTATATTCCCCTTATAAACAAACTTTGAATGTGAGACACTCTGTAATGCCAAGACTTCCAATTTTATCACAAGCCTAAACACAGTGGATTTCCCCCACACACCCCCATTAAATCCCAGCTCCTGGAGTCATGTGAATACCCAAGGAATTTCAGTTGTCTTATAAAAATGTTGCATTTCTGGCCCACACAGAGGCTGAGGAAACCCTGCAAATGTGACCCCATTGCACCCTAAACACTCAAAACCAGAAGGCAAATAAAAGGAGCCAAGTACATTCAGTTGTATGATTTTCAGGCCAATCTCATGATTATTTCAAGCCTGATTCAAGATTTTTGGATGGTTTGGGTTGGCAGCACTGAAGACTTCATTATAGTTTCAAAGACTATAAAAAGAAAAAAGTTTCCAAGCTGTATAATTATCAAAATGATGGAGAGTCTGAAATACAGCAGGAATGACAGGCACACTTGGGCCAGCATTTTCAAATGGGGCCTGATAGAGCGTGCTTCAGCTATTTCATTGCCACATCCAGACACAGTGGACCTGATTAGCCTAAATATAGCTCTCACTGGAAATCAATTGGCTTAGGCAGGAGTTCAGCCACACAGGTCTTTTTCCTGACAACTGCCAGGGGTGAATTTCACCCTGAGAAAGTCACAAGAGGAGGGAAGGATTGCTGACCTTACTCAGACTGTGTCTTGAGAAAGCAATTTGTACAATGCAGGACAGAAGTTTATTCAAAAACATGTGGAAGTGATTTATGGATTCTGTTGAAGCTTTCTGCTATTAAAGCATTGAAATAAGTGCTACTCCCATACTTTGGTTGTAATAAGGGATATATTATGATATTTCATCTTTAAACAGGATAGACTTTAAACTAGCTTCCTAAACTCCATTGTCCTTTTATTCTCCTTTCTGTTCTGCATTGCCTTGATTTTTCTCCCTTTTTTTTTTTTTTTTTTTTTTTTTTTTTTTTTTTTTTTTTTTTTTTTTTTTTTTCCTTTTTTTTTGGCTATAAGGCAGGCTTCAGAGTGTCAGGAAGTACATGCTCTGTATATTCTTATTTGGTAAAAACTTTCTGTCCCTCTTCATGTTGAGTTTATTTCTCCCTGAGCAGTCCTGCTGACATTAACAGGCATCTCCTAATGCCAGTGTGGCTATAATGTGGAAGAAGAAAGGGAGGGTGAAACAGGCAAAGAAAGCCAGGAGGTAATTTAAAGGATGTAATGAGACAAACAAAAGCTTGTAATCTTTCCCTGGATTTTTCCATGGTGACTTATTCCTTCTTTCATTTAAGACAGTGGGAAAATTCCAACTGATTTCAGCAGCAATAGACAATGCTTCTTTCAGCCTATAACCATTATTATGATATTGTATTGCCATATTGAAATTTTCTATTTAAAACAGATTTTTTTGCCTTTAAATTTAACACTTAATTCAGTAGGAAAAAAATTCTACACTAATGACTAAGTTCACCATGGTGTCCATGCACTTCCTCAACTTCAGTTACACAAGCACGTCCACTGTTTTACTTTAAGGAAACTGACCCTCAAATTAGCCCTGGTCATCACCAAATTGGAGCCCTTTTTGTTTATTCTAAATAAATATATGCACAGAAACTATTCCCTCATCCGCATCAGCTCTGCTGCCACACAACACCAGAATGCACAATCCACAGCAAAATCGTTCTTGGTGGCAACACCAAGCGAGCAGTTTACATATCATCAGTGAGAGAAAAAAGTGGAAAGAGGCAGGAGTTCACGACTTTCCAGGGCCAGAGATTTAACATCAGTTACTTAATACCATGTAGAGAGGAAAGTCTCTTCATTTATTTATTTATTTTGGGGAAGGAGGAGAGGGTGAGAGGCTCTTTCAGAAAACCTGCAGGCAGGAGGCCCCACATGGTGGGGGGAGAGGGGGTAATTTCACTTACAGGCATCCTGGTAGCTATTCTACCTTCTTGAAACATTTTTCTGACAATCTTCAAAAGCAAAGTCCCAATTTGCATTTTTAATACTGTAATGTAATACGCTGTTATTGGGAGACACCCCTGAGTGTTATTACTTATCACTGGGCCATTATAAACAATCATGAAAGATTACAGTTGATCTGCCTGGCCAGATGCATTCTTGAAAACCCAGAAAGAGGGTTAAATGAGAACCAACATATGTAAAAGATTCACAACGCTATATTTCAAATAAGAAACATGTCGGGAGTAGAAAAAAAAAAAACCAAAGAGCACAGTGGTTAAAGAAAAACTGAAAGAAAAACACATAATTGCTTTTAGTCTGTCATTTCCCCCCACAGAGTAGTAAATAAGCGCTTTGATACATAAAAGCCGTTATCAAACAGTAACAAATTAGTTGTTCACCATCTGTGATCCACGCAAGGGGGGTGACAGTTATAGGCAAGATTTTAAAATATGAAATCAACTATTTATGAACTGGCTTCAGAGTCTTGCTGTCTACTTTGCCTCTTAAAATGTGGCCACAAGAAAGACATGGTTTTCGAAGCTAACAAAAAACAGCCGTTGTGGTTCCACTGTTTAAATGATGCTAATTGCTGGCTGACATTTGTAAACAAGATGTTTCCTATCATTGCCTACTATAGCTCATCGTCACTTTCAAGAACAATATCTCATATTAAAAAAAAAAAAAAAAAAAAAAAAAAAACACCACACATTACTCTGACCTTACCAAACCTTATTACTTTGAGCTTCTTTATGTTACACATGACTGGCCCATTATTTCATGCTATACCCACCACTTCAGAAATATTGAAACTTAGGTGTAATTTCTTTCCTGGTTCTTTACCTTCCTGCTTTCCTTCTTGCCCTCCTTCTCACTTTCTCTCATGCAGGCTCAGTTTCTCACTTTCCTGCTTTCTACCGGGCTTCTTTTCTCCCTCTCTCCTCTTCTCTTTTTTCTGCTTCTTTTTCTATATTTTTATTTTTTTCCCCCTTCAGAAACACCTTCCTTTGGAGCTGTATTGACAAACAGATATTTCAACCCCTAATTTTAATAAGGAAAGTGTCAAATTTTTCACGATGTACAAATTACCATATTTGATGGACAAGTAACCCTAACTTAATTTAGGAGAAGGAAAAAACCAACTCAAACCCACTCATTCTTTACTGGTGCATCTTGCATTTCTCTTTTGCTCCATTACTCTGTGCAGAAGGGGTGTTTTTCTGCAGTGAAAGCAATTAAATCTCAGAGAGATGGTCGTCATTTGTTTCTGCTTGGGCAGTGAGTGCTTTTGAAAAATGAGTTTGAATTGATCTAGGGTTTTTTCCATCTCATCAATGGAAGAAACAAAACAGAATTAAAAGCCTGAAATGTAAGGAGACTCCATTACTTAGAAACTGCTGTGAATGGTTAGTTGTTTTTTTTTTTTTTTTTTTTGAAAACAGTGTTTTTTCTTGCAGTCTGGGCCAATACGGAAAGGAAAAAAAAATGTATTATCATGCTGTGGATTGCTGTATTTCATGGGACAATCCAATGCCTTTGCAGTGTGTCATTTTTACTTTCAGTGAATTACAATGGACATTTCAGCAGGAATACAAAAGTGAAAAAGGATTGACCTTATTCCCACAATCCCACATCCATTGACTACAACACCAAGAGCTCTTAAATTTAGATTAAGAGGCTCTGACTGACAACAATATATTTCTCTGCTGTCATCATTTTCTTCCAAGACAATAAAATATGTACATGTGGTAAATAAAAAATACTATACAAAGAGAAAAATCTCGATGCATCTGCTTAAGTCCTTGAACAGAGGAAGAAATACGTATTTGCTTGGGTGCCCTAGGGTAACTGATAATTGAATTATGTGAATTATATGAAATAAGCTGAATTTCTCACTAAGATTTCAGCATCTGTGGTGGCATCTATCTTACCAAATGTAAGCATCTGTAATGTACAATAAGCATAAGAGCCGCCTGTCTAAACCCAGTGGAAGCAGATTTATCACCTGATAACACATCAATATCACTGAATCTGTGACTGAGATAGGCAAACAAGCAGCAAGTTAGTAGAGAAAGATGCTTCTACAAATATTCAACCCAAATAAAAATAGTCACTAAACACAGCAGACAAACTGTTTTGTGTTTTTCTTTCATTAGAAGAGAAGTGTGGGGTCATTCCTCAAAAGCAAGTGTGGATGTCCAGCATTCAGTGAAATTAATTCTCCCCCTACAGTCTTAAAGCGGTGTTAGGCAGAGTCTAACTGACCTGAATCTATAGCAATAGTGGTCAACAATTTTCAGTTCCAGCATTTTTAAAAGTAAAACTGGAAGAATTCCTTTCATTAAATGCACAATCACTTTGCTGAGTTATGAAAAATGTTCAGTCTACATTGCTATGATCAAATTCTTGGTAGCACCAGTAGTATGGCAACATCAGCATTAAAATGTAACCCTTTCAATTCCATTCTTATAACTTAAATGATTTTAGATAGCAACATTTTGCTATTACGACATATTTATCTAAGGGATCAATATATTTCTGAGACAGCAACATTTTGCCATCAAGGTGCAATTTAAATTCACTGCATACCTTGTTAGGATAGTCACAACTCAGAAATGAAAGGGCTGGTAGGCTGCAATCTCAGCTGGAAGCAATTTGTACTGGTAATTTCAGTACTCTTGGTATTTATAATGATGCTTCTGAAAAAGATGCAGCATGTTTTATACTTGCACCATTAAAAAAAAAGAGAAATTTAACTTTTTCTCCACTTTTAAGAGTTATCTGAGATTTCTCTAGTAATTCAAGTATATCTCACTTATTCCTCCAGTACTATTCATTCTCCGTTCCTGCAATACATGAGAGTGACTCTACTGAGGCAGTAATGATTTTTGCTGGCTTCCAGCTGTTCCTGTTTGGTCTCAGGTGGCCTGGCTACCAGCCTGGACAGCAGTTTTATATGTCTGTCATAACATTTCTGTCTCTTTTGCCTTTCAGCTAGATTTGGAAATTTGGTTTCCAAAGTTTAACTCTTGTGAAAAGAGTTAAACTTTGTTTAACTCTTGTGAAAAGAAGAGCCAATTAACATCTTTTCAAGAGTAGGCACTCTTAGTTCTTTTCTTATATTCAGCCATGAAGAGGACAATTTTTCATCTCTGCTTTCAGTCTCTTTGAATATATAACTGAATAATTGCGTCCAATAGGACAAAGCCAGTAAAACACTTAAATAAGTGCCTAATTTCAGCATAAGACTAGCTGCAATAGCTTCAACACTTTCAGTTATTTCCTTGCTTCAGAAAGCCTTTGCTTTTTAAAAAAGCTAATATTTGTGGTTTCCCATGAAGAGCAGTTTTCATTGTTTCATTTTGCTAATTACTAAAGCTTCCTTAGAGAAAGGTATAGCCATAGTTAGGCACTTTGCTTAATATTACTGTTCTTAATTTCTTAATAGTTTTGAAAGAATTTGAGGAATAAAATGAGACCAGAGTTACTCTAATTAGGTAATGTAGCCCATTTTCTATACATTGATCTCAAGCCACAGCCTGTTTCTTTGGGCAGATAATGTATAGTTGATACATATGAGCAGTTCTAGAAGCCCCTTCACTTGCACAGGCTATTCTGTACAGAGGGACAGAACAGAAAACCACTTTTCAGGAGCAGAAATGGATGCTTCATCAAATGCTTTAAGATTTAGTCAGAGACCAAGATGAAGCAGGATCATCACCAATGAGAACATATTGAAACTTCTTAATTAATCTGTTTTCTGAACCACATGCAGATTGTTATCTGTTAATACGTGATCTGATACAATAACTAAATATACCTTCAGAGAAGCAAGTAATGTCCTAAAATTTATGAAGTAAGCAATCACAATAAGTAATAAATAATGGCAATATATTTTGTCAGTGCTAGTGATGGATTACAAAATTATTGCTGATAAATTCCAGGCTGGATTTAGTTTTTGTCATTGCAAGATTATAGAACTGAACTGGTTTAGTCTGGATCCACAAGGATTCTCAGGTACTGTTTCTGCACTGTTGAACAGTGAGTCTCCAGTTTGTACTGGTGCACAGTATTAGGCTTTTTCCCAAATGAAGGACTTAATTCTTGTTTCTGTTGAACTCCATGAGGCTCCTGTTCTCGGAGCCTGCTGAGGTCTGTCTGCAGACTGCCTCAGTCTTGTTCTCCAGTTCAGTCTCACTAACCTGGCCTGGTGTTGCCCTCACACATGCTATCTGTATGGAGACTTCACCAGCCCTTCTATCAAACACAAGGTGACATTAGCCTTTAAGCTCCCTCAACACGCTCATATACATCCTGTCAGGTCCTGGAGCTGTGTATGTGTGTGATCACCTCACCTAAGTATCCCTAAGATGACCCTCTCCAAAGCATCAATGTATTTCTATCCTCCACAAATTTTACTTGGCATGTAGATTCAAGAGGCCTGTGAAAGACCTTTTCTGTGAAGGCTCTGAGCGCCTCATTTATTTCCCAGCCCTCATGAGCTTGCCTTCACCATTCACTAGCAGTTCTACATCTGCCCCGGTGCTTCCTTTGCTGATAGGGAGTCTTGTGGAGGGCATTCATATTGACCTTTGCATCATCCTTCACCAGTTTCCACTTAGCCGAGGTCTGGCTTTCCTATCTCTCCCAAAGTGTTTGGGTATATTCCTTCTTAGTTAGTCTTCTCCACTTTCCTCCTCTTCAAGTCTGCTTTTGAATACAGTTTAAGTTGCCTATTCAGTCAAGCTGGTTTATTTTACAGCAGGGGGGAATTGTTCTTGTGTTTTGAGGAAATTGTATATCGGTCACCAAGCTTTTAATGGTTCCTTTGCTCTTCAAGGCATCCTCATAGTATCCCACTTATTTTCAAAGATCAATTACTTCATTTTATAACTTAATTTCTTCAAAATGTGAGGTTTAGCAGTTCTGTAACCAAAATTGCTTGAGCTAGTTAACTATTCTGAGATATCTGGCATGTTTTCAGGGTAAATAAATGAGCTGCATAGACACTGCAGTGGGAAACGGTCTTTTTCCTTAGTCTTCTCCTTTGTCTAGAGTAACTTCTCAATGTCTCATAATTGCTTCAAAATTCTAACAATTTTGAATCTCTACTATGTGACTTTTGTATTTAACATTCTTATACCAAAAAAATGGAGGATTGTTTTCTGCACTGCTAACAGAATCTGCATGGTTTTATTAATTCCTTTCCATTTAGCATTTCATGTGACAGTTGCAGATTTTCTGCTTCAACATTAGAAGTTGAATTCCACATGAAGATAAATGCAAAATACTATAAACAAACTTCAGCTGCCTTATGATCTGTTTCGATGCAAGAGTTTTTATCCTCCTGTACATACAAATAGAAATTAACCACTTACAAGAATCAAGATATTCTTTCTTAACCATCTTTCCAGGCAGGTAAGGGCTGTCTTTGTCTTAATGTATCTAAAATATCTTCCAAAGTTTTGACCCAGTGAGTTGGTGAATTCTGGGTTCAGGCCACATTATACAATCACCCATTTCTCCCTTTCTCCTTCAGATACATTTTTTCTGTCTAGGGAACCATCTTGGGTCAAAAAATAATATTACTGTATGTTTTTTCCAAAACACCTGTTTAGCCCAGTTATGCCTTATTTCATCTACTCCCTGAAACACAAACTCTAACCATTTAAAATCAAAATACTAAAACTTCAGCAAGAGTTAGGCTGATTTGATTTGATTGGCACCTAAAGCTGCATTAAAAAATGCTAAACCATGCAGGTCACATCCATATAAGTATTTAAACAAGGTGCTTATGATTATTTCATTGTATTTCTTGCAATGCTTGCCATTCTTTGCTTAGGCAATGATGCAAATGCCATAAGGAAAACAAATACCATAGTGTGATAAACAGCCAATGTTTATGATTGTTTTCTTTCTTTGAAAAAGTTATTTGTTTTTTTCTTAGAACAAAAATATGCAGTAATGATCCAAAACAGTGTAATCTTGTTCTACCACAAATGTTGACTGCTGAAGCATGTTTTAAGGCCCCAATCTAATCATAGATGTTTGTGTATACATATGACAAGTCTTTTTCCAATATTCTCAGAAATATATTTCTTAAATTGTTTAAGTATGCAGTCTGTATTTTCTGTAAGTAAATATAAAGCAGGCTAAACACAAACAATATTTAGAAATTATTCAATCAAGCAATCTATAAAATGATACCAATACAGAATTGTCACAAAAATAGATCTCTTTATTGGCTGTAAAAGGGTAAAATTCTAATTTTTTCATATTTCTGTTCCATTCACATGAGCATTAGTCAGCTGGGATGCTTATCTGAATACTCTTGTATTTGAAAATTTAACTGAAAATTTTAAAAGAATCAAAGTACTTCCTGCGCTAAATCAAGCCTGAAACATCTTAAGCACTGTCTTTGTTATGGTATTTGGGTATTTGCTTTTCTAGTCTCAGACAGAAACCAGAAGTGCAAATGCTTGTAAAAACTAGATGAATGGGAAAATTTATTAACAAAACACTGAAAAATGTATGACTGTTTGGATTTCTGAGGTACATAGTTTGGGATATTTGCAATTTATCTATAAAAGAAATATTCAATATTCTATTCCCTTCACTTATTATCCTCTGTGAAGTGTATTAAATAATGTATTTTAAAATAAATATATTTGTATATAGTTATAAGGTATTTGTAAGAGCAGGGGTCCATTACATCTGCATTATATATATTTTTTATTATATTTTCAATTGTGAAATTATGTGAGTCAACAAAAGATTAGTTCACTGATAACAATGGCAATTACTCTTTAGAAAGGAGGAAGACAGAAGAAGCATTGGGAGAGAATTATCTGCTTCTAGAACGGTTCTTAGCAGCCCAGATTTGAACTTGTTGAACAACGGCAAGTTGCTGTAGATCTTGAAGTCTGATCCTTGTCTGTATTTGAGCGCCTGGTTCTATCAGACAAGTCTGAGTGCCTGGTTCTACCAGATTATCCAAGCAACACTTGCCGTGGATGGGAGAAAGTGTTAACCAAATAGCTGAAGGAAAAAGCAAGTGTAAGTCTTACTGAAGCACTGCTGTTTGTTCACAATTAGTTTAGAGGGAAACTTACTCAGAAACACATATATTGAAGAACGTCATGGCTCCAGACAAAATATTTCCCTTGTTTCCTATTACCATATACCCATACAAAGATAAACAAATGCTTAAGACATTAACCTTCCTAGTACTAGAGGGAAAGAAAAGGCCAAATCAAAATTTTCAAAGTGAAAAGTTATTCTTCTGAAGAGCTTTTACTGAATAATATAGAGAGAAAGAAATAAACTACAGTTAAAATATGTATTAACCAACACAGCAAGCCCAGTGTTTGTGTCCTCTGATGTTTCATAGAGATTAAAACTACTCTTTCTACAGAGTCATGTTCTCATTTACCAATTTATCATTGGGAAACAGGACTTTTGACATACTAGTGGATCAAAGAATTTATTTTAAAACTACTGGCCTAATTATCATAAATATTCATAATATTTATATTGTAATGAAATAAACTATGAAAAGTTATTACTCATTCATACTGCCAAATGACCCTGGGTAGAAGTCCAATGATAAAAGTCTTAAGGTATCAATTTTTAGAGCTATCCAATTCTAATTTTAAAAATGTTTATATGTCTAATATTCATCAGCTGTTTTTAAATTCAATACTTAGGTCCTTGCAAAGACTTTTGGAGTTTTTGCCACATCAAGAGCCCCTTGAATCAAATTCAATTTTTTTTTAATTCTTCACTTATTATTGTGTCTATCAAATCAGTGATCTAAATGCTCAATTCTTCACCTATGCTGTCTGTGCTGTAGTCTATCACAGGCCCACTGCCACCCTCTGCTTCTGAGCAAATCCCATCTCTCAACCCCAGCTAGAGAAGCATTATAGAAGCTCAGTAGGAACTAAAAAAATCCCTGGATAACATGTCTGAGGAGGGACATCAAGAAGAACAGTGGTGTGCTTTAACCTCTCAAAACTAAATTTTTGAAGCAAAGGAAGGAATGTTGTCCTATAGATAGCATAGAGAAATGAAGAATGGGAACAGAAAGAAAGAGAAAAAGAGAAAGAGAAAAAGAAAGTGATAAAATGAGAAAGCAAGAAAAGCAAGAAAGTGAGAAAGAAAGCAAGAAGAAAAAAAAAAGAATGTTCTTCCTGGGAAATTCTTCTTCTGAAAAGCTGCTGACCAGTCAAGGTCACGTTGGTCCTTCCCAGTCTATTTCTCAGTTGAGAAAACACATGAACGTAGGGAAAGCTGTGCGTTGACAGTGCACTGACAGCACTGCTGTCCTCTGTGCCTTCACAGATACTCTAACTGTGCATTAAAAGCAGTTCAAGATCCATTGCTATGGATTAGGGATGAGCAAGAGCTCCATCACAAGCATGGATATGACTCCCCATGCCTGGTGGCCATGCTCACCAAGGCTTGAGTTCTAGCCCTACTTGCCTGTTCTACATGTCGGTTCTCTGGTCAGAAAACTCTCCCCTGATTTTCAGCCACACTCCAGTCCCAGTGGTAAGAGGAAACAGACACAAACTGAAACACAGGAGGTATTGTCTGAGCACAAAGAAACATCTTTTTTTGTGAGAGTGACTGAGCACTGGAATCGGTATGGAATGTCCATCCCTGGAGATATTCAGAAGCTGTATGGACATGGTCCTGGGAAACAAGCTGTAGGACCAGGTCACCAGATGACTTCCAGAAGTTTCTTCCAACCTCAGTCATTCTGAGATTCTGTGATTCTCTATGCAACATAATCCCTCCTTGTGCCTCCTTCCAGCAGAGTGTTAATATGTCCTTTACATACACCGGACCCAAGAGTTAAGAGTCCTGTGAAGCCCATTTCTGTCACTAATTGTCCTGATTTAGGGCAAATTCGGGCGGAAACTTAATTCTACTGATTAGGCTTTTACTCTTTACCTTCTTTGAAGCAAGGTCAGTTTTTAGGGTGTTTGGTGTTATGAGACCCAAGCAATTAAGAAGGTATTCTTAAGCCTAGTTAAACCTTGATTGTTAATATTTTATTCAACCTAATGATCATTGCACTTAAGATTTCCTTCTCATTTGCTGTGTCAAGAATACTTTCCGAATCACGACATTTTCTCAAGTATCCAACATTTACACTTTCTCTTCTATATTTTAATGGCCTTCTGTGAGGTATGACATTTCTCTGCTTTTAAAAATGAAACAAAATATTTCATCCCTTGCTCATTTTGAGTTCCTCTCCTTCCTGTAAATCTGCTGTTTTTAAAAGCGTCACAGAAATTTTAAGTGTCAGTATTAACTTTTATGTAAGAGTCGAACAGACATTAATAGTTAATTCATTTTTGGACAATTTCGAGAAACCATGAAGAGCTCATTGTGTTCCATAAGTAAAAAATTAAGATATATGGTAAAATTTCAAATGTGAAATTCCACTAAAGGTTCAGCTCTTGACATTGCTGAAACATGTCCTCTATTAATTTTTTGTCTTTTACATCTAGTGCAGGGTTTAGATATTTTTTTGTTAAAAGTTTGCACAAACATAGCAAAACCTATGGATTATATAAATTGAGATATTTTGTATTTAGTTACTGAGGAAAGTTAAAATTGAACTAGGTAAATATGTCCAGATATTTCTTTCTTTATTTTCATGATCATTCTTCATGCAGCATATTTACTACCTTTTTCAACCCATAGCCCTGAGTGAACATATGTTAGACAGTAATTCATTTCTAAAGCATTTATAACTTTGTAATAATTGACATGCTATTTCAACAAAGAACTTCCACCACACATATTTTTCTTCTATCAGAATATATACAGTTAAGGGTGTCACATTATTAAAGAAATGCAATACAAATGTCTCTCTGATCAGTTCAACTAAAAATGTAGTGGGTTCATTTTGGCCCTCAATTTACAAAAGTAGATTTTCGGTCCCTACAGCAGCATCAACATGCATTGAAATAAAGCCTCCCTCATGATTTGAATCATCATTGATTTTCACAAATCTTTAATTTTTTTTTAAATAATGTTGTGGCAGAAACACTATGTATACCTTTTAATTTATAATAAACTAACATTTTTCTCATCTGAATTAAATTATAGTAGGTGATTATTTAGTTAAAGAACAAGAGCTCTGGACCAGGACCCATCTAAAGGAAAGAAAATCCTAAAGAAAAACTATACACAGCCAAGTGTTTGGCTGGTTGAAAAATACTGAATTTCAAATGTTTTTGATAGAAAGTAAGACTTTTCAGTCAATATGATGACCCAAAAAAATCCTTTTTATACAGAACTATCAGCTGGTCTGCAGGCTAGATTTAATCCAACAGTATGTGTATTATAATGTAGATACTAAGTCTTGGCAGCAGAAATCTTTGTGATAGGATTTATTGTTCTTGAGCAGTACATCCCACGATGCTCTTTGACACTGGAGTTTATTTAATAGGATCAGTCCCAGATTCTTTCTTCCAGACTCTCCTATTTCATTGCTCACAGTGGGTTCTTAGAAGTTCATTTTCTTACATGTGACTTCTTCATAAATATGAGACAGAAAGGTCTTATTTTATTTGCCATCTGTTTATACTCCTTCAATGTTCCTTTTCTACATTAACTTCCACATCTGGTTCCATACTTTCCATAGCAGGCCAAAATTATGGCCACATCCACTATCTTCACAACCCCCGCTCCATTTCATGAATTTATTCACAGTAAAAATTGCCAGAGTAACAGTGTAATTTGAAGTCTTTTTTGGGTGCTTTGACTTCAAGCTTCTTTCCATTTTTGCAAGATTGAGGAAAAATCTGGAATATATGATTACCTCTAGGAGTTACCATACCAGTACTGTCCTTGTATCCCACTTGGAGTGGGGAGTGTGAGCCAAGTGCCATGTGCTGTCCACTGTGAGGGTACATTTAAATGCTGAGGAATTTGCCCACAGAAAGGTGACTGTGATCTAGGACTGATTTCCTGTAATTTCTGAGAATAAACAGTTTTTACATGGCTATGATTTCCCACCCTTGTTCACTGAGCCAGATTCGCAATGGTGGCCTAGAAAGAATCATGCCTACTGTGCTGAGAACAGCAAGTTAGAAAGTCGCTGTTTCCTTCTCCCATCATTGATTTTGTCTTGAATTTTTTCAACTTTGATCAAATGAGACCACTAAAAGTTCTGCAGTGTGACTGCTCATGGCTTTTCTTTTCAAAGCTCTCAGTTTTATCATTTTTTTAATCTAGTCCTCTTTTCCTGAAAGCTAAACAATGACAGGTCCCTCCCACTGACCTCTGCCCTTGTGTCCCTCACCCCAATGCTGTTCATACATGCTTCTCATGTGTAAAATAGACACAGAGATTTGAAGTGGAGGTTAGGATGTCAGGAAAAAGTGTTTGCTAGAATAACTTCACTGAAGGTGGTCAGCTGCATTACCAAAATACCTGAGACTCTGAGCATATTCTTTGTCCACTCATTTTGTGTCCCCTGAATGCTTTCCAAGCATTTGAGAGCTGCAGACATATTACCTGAGCTCCCTTTTCAAAGACACACCACAGAGATTCCAATGTTGTAACTGAGCAGCTCCACCACCAAGGGGTTATCCTGGTGAAATGTTACTATTTTCTGATCTAGGCTTTGAGTTTGAGTAGTTTCATGCCACCTCTATTTCTACAGGATAAATTTAACTCCATAGCCAGACTTTTTCTGGAAAGTAGCAAGGCAATCAAGGTAACTTTTCATTGCTACTCTAAATAAACAGTCTGTACTTTCTAGCAGTTTCTCAGTGTTTCTTCCATTCCTTAGTGATTTCTAAACTTCTCAGTTTTCTTTTAAATGCCGAAACAGATTGCCAGACTCTGGGGCATTAATTGCACCCTAGGTGCCAATCATTTTTAAAAAACCTGCCCACAGATGTTGCAATGAGTATTGCAAAGTTCCATGAGTACTTCAGAAATGTTGGCCTTTTTTCAGAATCAAGCAAAAAATCTGACCATGGGATCTTTCAAAAAATTTACCTTCACACATTGCAAAGGATATTTTCACCTCCCTGGATGATTTTGAGACATGCTGAATATACATGTATATGAATATATATATATGATCTTCTAACGCCTCCATTCAATGTGTGTTCAAAAAAGTACAGCATGTTTCTTACTTCTCTGAGTTTACCATAGGACAAGAGGGAGGAAAATAAAGAGTCAAAATTTGGTGCTTTCAAGAGAAAGGAACATTTGTGACAGTGTGGAAACAGGAAGGAAGGAAGTTCTTCACTCTCTCAAAGGTAAAAGATTCGGTTTTGGTCCTGAGAACTTCCAATATTTAGAATCATAGAATCATAATTTCTATGCTAAATGAAGAATTAATTCTGTGATTCCATGATAAAATCATTTAGATTGAGAAAGACCCTGAAGGTCACTGAGTCCAGTTGTTCACCACAAACAGTGTACCTAAAAGCCATATCCACATGTTTTTCAAAAACTTCCAAGGATTCCACCACTTCCCTGGGTACCTTGTTCCAAAGGTTAGCCACTTTTTCAGCAAAGCAATTTTCCTAATACCCAATCTAAACTTCCTCTGTGGAACTTCAGGACATTTCCTCTTGTCCTGTCACTTTTTAGGAGAAGAGATCTGGCTACAGCTTCCTTTCAGGCAGTTGAAAAGAGCTATAAGGTCCCCCCCCCAAGCGTCCTTTTCTCCAGGCTAAACAGCACCAGCTCATTCACTTTCTTCTCATAGGGCTTGCACCTCATTGCCACTAGCAAAAACAATAGACAGAAAAAAACAATGAAAATGGGCAGATTGATAGCTCTACATCCATAAAGCCCTCACAGCCAAGCCCCAGTTAATCACGTTACCTGTGAGGTTATTAACACCATCTGCAGTGACCAGATGAATACAGATGACTGAGTGAAAAGATCAATTTCAAATACATCCTGCTTTATTTTGTGTTGGCAGCTGATTATTTTCTACCCTAGTCTGGCAGTGGTTTCAGTAATAATGAAACTATCTTAGGGAATGAGTGTTTCTCAGCATTTCACAATAATTTGAGATCTTTATCACAATTAAGCTTTGTGAACTGAATCATATTCCTTCAGCTAGCTCCACATGATATTATGTCAATTACAGTAATATAGGTATAAATTGTTTTCAAAATAATTTTGAAACTATTTTTCTTTCACTTTCTGTAATTTTTTGAGCGCTTTCTTAACACACACTAGTGGAATTATCATAGAAATCCATGGAAATATTGTGATGATATGAAGTATGGTAAAAACATGCTCAAGTAATTTCTGGGTATTATATTTTCATAAACTAATTTCTTGTATTGTAAAGGGAGAAATTTTCATCTTTTTATGCAGGAAAATATTACATCCAAGATCTGTGATATAAGATCTGAATTAAATTTTCTCTTTTATGGAGGATCCAACTAGCTTTATTTTGTCAATGTCTCCAAACCAATGTGTTTGAAAGGAAAATTCAAATCTAATATTCCATTCTTTTGTAACTTGACAATGTTTGGCCTTCAGATTTGAAAACAACACTGTTTTGTTGGAAAAAATATGTTTTCAGATATGATACTTTCAAAGTGATATTTAGACATCTCAAAAATACTTGGCATTAGCTAAGATATGCTCCAATTAATGTCAAAAGACGTATTAACACTGCCTCCAACATGCACTGAATAGAGCCAGCAAGTCTCACTTTCAAAATTTTGTTCAGAGTTTATGAGATAAAAAAAGTACTTTTTAAAAAAGAAAAACAAATATTGCCTGGTCTGCCAATCGCTCTGCAGACTGAGTCAAGTAGGATTATTTCTGCCTTTGGCCACATCACCAATACCAAAATAGTTTGCAAGCACTTTTTCAACTCATTAAATTTATGCAGCCCCATTGCACTGAAGAAGATTGTACAACTCCTAGTGATGATGACAGAATCTACCCCAGCAACTAAAGCAAAGCTTTAACATCATTATGTTGATCTAAAAAACAGTAGAGTATCTCACACACCTCTTTAACAAAACTGTGTGTTCCCATTCAAGCAGATTGGCTCCGAGTACTGAGGGAAGAGATGATGTTTACTGATAAGACTGTGATTGTAGAAATTTTTCTGTTATTTCTGTCCATGAACGGAATTCCTCTTAACAATAGCAACTTACACATCATACTTACACTTCATGGAATTGAAACAGAGGTGCATGTCACTTGTAAATATTTGCTCATTGTTTTCAGAGCAACAGTACTGTACTTAAGAGTGTGATATAAAGGCCAAACTGTACCAATCCACATCAGATTTAAAATGCTACCTTTCTCTCACCAGCAGTCTGAGCATTTAGCTCAACCTGTCCATACCTCTGTGTGACAAAGTCCCATAGGTGTGTTGTGCAAGTTCTCTACCAGATTCTAGATGTGGTCATCACATTAATATGTGATTGTTTTTGTATGGGTTATGCCTTTTTCATAAATGATTCTCTGAACAGAGTAAATATCCACTAGTTCTGATACTGATCCACCAAGCCCAAGCTCATCAGCGATGATGGTAGCATCTCTGGGATAATCTACTCAACAACAGCCAGAGAGAGGAGTGAGAATACGTGAGATAAACAGCTCTGCAGACATCAAGGTTAGTGAAGGAGGAGGAGGAGCAGTTGTTCCAGGCATCAGAGCAGAGATTCCCCTGCAGCTCTTGGTGAGGTTCATAGAGGAGCAGACATCCACTTGCAGCCTGCAGAGGACCCCATACCAGAGCAAGGGATGTCCAAAAGATGCTGTGACCATGTGGGAAGCCCACACTAAAGCAGGGTCCTGGCAGGACCTGTGTCTCTTCGGAGAGACAAGCCCACACTGCAGCAAGTTTGCTGACAGGAACCCATGGGGCATCCACACTGGAGCAGCCTGTTCCTAGAGAACCACACCCCATGGAAGGGACTCATACTAGAGCAGTTCATGAAGAACTGTAGCCCATGGGAAGGATTAATGTTGGAGAAGTCTGTAGAGAATAGTTTCTTGTGGCAGGGATCTCCTGGTGGAGCAGGAAGAGGGTATGAGTAACCTTTGCCCTGAGGAGGAAGGAGTATCAGAGATAAAGTGTGACAAACTGACCAGAGCCCCCATTCCCCCTCCTCCTGTGCCACTGGAATGGCGGAGGTAGAGAAAATCGTGAGTTAAGCCTGGGAAGAAAGGAGGGGCCTGAAGCATTCACATTTGTCTTCCAGAGCAAGAACCCCTACTTCTCAGCAAGTAGAAGGGAACACAGAAGTAGAGAACAAATCTTCAATTTTCCTTAGCTTCCATGCTTGCCCTTTGCTTTTGGTTTATGAAACTGCCTTTATCTTAACCCACACGTTTTGTTCACCTTATTTTCTCACCCCCACCCTAATGCTTCGGAGGAGAGAAGTGATGGAGCTGCTTGATGTACCCCTGGCATCCAGCCAAGATCAACCAACCACAACATACTAATATTTTGATGATAGTTCCTCCTCTTTGGGAGTGACTCATTTTTCAATGAGTGATGAAAAGAAAATTCTATCATACTGTTTTAAAGAAGCATTATTGTAATATTGCATAACCCTTATCCTCAAACACACACAAGCTACCTCACACATTACAGAAATTTAAGTATCTCGGTGTTAGAGACACATATCTTGTCACAGCAATCTCTTTTGACTATAATTTTTGCCATGACACATTTTCTAAGCTTATTTTAGCCCCTTTCTTCAGGTAAACAGCAGTACTCAGTAAATATTACAACACTTTCTAGTTTTGAAGTCCAAGGGGTTGAAAAACACACTTTCAATTAGGAGAAGTAGAGAAAAAAAAAATCAAACTAAAGGAGCTTTTAAAGACTTTAGGACATAATTTCTCATGTACCAGATTATTCTGTCCATTGCATATGTGATGTGGCCTCCTGCCATATCAGACAAAGGTACTGCTCTCAACCGAGTCCCGTGGAGCTGAAGTGTAGCTTAGATACACAGACAATGTTGGATTTTATAAGGTCCAGGGATTTTCTTCCCCCTCTTCTCTCGTTGTGTGTGCCAATGGTCCCCTGCTTCCTGTCTCCAGCTGATAGTAGTGGGATGGTGGAGGGTCAGGGAGAAGGGGAGGGGTGGCCGGGAGCGGGGGGCTGGCAGTGTCTGACAAGTGAAACAGATGATGCCGCACACCACCTATGTAAACAGAAATAGGCGCTGGGGCTGATGGAGCACAGAGATATGACCCTGCCCATAGAGCCGCTGAGTCTAGACTCCAGATGTGTTCTCACTGTTACCAGGCCAATTCAGATCCAACTGGTAAATATTTCTACCAGATGACAGTGGGCTCAGTTACAGAAATGAGGACAAAGGACAAAAATAGGCAGAAAATGAGTACTGGGCATTATTGCTGCTTAGAAAAACATTCTGAATAGTTTTAGAGATGTTAAGGGGCAATTATTTAAATAGATAATATACATTCTTTTATTTTCTTACCATGTTCAGCTGAAAAAGTTCCAAGTCAAACTAAAGGCTATTTAGGCAAATTATTCACTTAAAATGAACTGAAGCAGAGGTCTGCAAAGGATAAAATAAAATTTATACTAAGACTCTACCATATGGACAAAAAGAAATGAGAAAAAACCACAGTGTTGATAACCTCAGGCTGGTAAATACCAGTTTATTGGGAAGTGAGTGTTATGTGATTTATTTACCGAAATGAGTGATTATGGAACAAGGATGCTCTACAGAAACAAAATTCAGGACAGAAACCCTTGTCTGCTGGTGTTTCATCACCCCATATGTAAGATTGTGACTCCTGGTCCATGTGGTGTTCAGAATGTCGTAAAGAGTGCTAATTAAGCAGCAACCAAGCACCACTGATGAAATCAAGGCTCTGACAGGTTTTCATATGTTACTGCTTTACATCTGCCTCAGAAAACTAGAGTGAAAAACAGAGCTCTGCAGTGATCTGGGCTCTTTTCTTCTGCCTTCTTCTTTATATATGGTATCATGCCACATAACAACAGGCTAAAGGTTTGTCTTTGCAGAGAGTCGCAGTTCTAGACAGTATACGCTAAGGGACTGTAAGAACAGGAGAATATTATCTAAATCCTTTGTGAAAACATTTGCAATTTGCGCAAATATTATAAGGTCCTCTGTTTGAGTCCCATGTTTTCAAGATGACTGCCAATAAGTGGTTTCAGGAGGAGATGTGGACACGAGAAGACACATGGCTTTAAATGATCTCTTTCACTAATTGACAAAAGTAGGAGTCCTGCTTTTCACACTTTGGTTCAGACTTCTTGAGATTGTCTGGCAGATGAGTAGGACAAAAAGCACACTGCATCAATGGAGGTAAGATGTAGAATTTCAAATATAAAAGGAAATCAATAAACAAAATTGATTTTATAATTTTCTTTCATATAATCAGAAGTTTATATGAATGTTGTTATACTGTTTTGTAAACCATTTATTAGACTAAAGATGTCTCTTGGCATGTCTCATGCTGAACATGTTGGTGAGAAATATATAACCTCAGCCTTGCAAGAGTATTTTGGGGGTGTTTTCTCACCCCAGTAATTGGTAGCCAAATACTTTTATGACACATATATATGGACATGCTAAAAGCTACCAGATCAGCAGAGACTGGGGCCATGATATCTATAAAAACAAAGTTAGAAAAGGCTTAGCTATTAAAATGATCACATTAAACAAGGAATATCTTGGTTCCTCACTTTGGACTCATAAACCAGCAGCAGGAGCTTTGAACTGAAGAAGAAAGGCTCCCTAATCTAAATGTTCTTTGAGAAGACCTTTTAAATAGTTAACCTAGTTATGTTATAACTGCAACTTTTTCTGTGCACACCTGTGAAGTGATTGCTTTGTGTTCAAAAGACAGAGTGGATTTACTTACTAATTGGCTCTCTTTGCACTATGTTCCTTTGCTTTTTCTCTTCCCTCTCATCTTCCCTTTGTGTTTGAGAAGCTCTAGCCAAATGTTAAATATTCCTGAGGAGAAGTTTGCAAGCAGTGGTACGAAATGGTTTGGCTGAATGCTCAGAGAATATCGGTATATACTCTCTGGTGAGCAGTAGTGTACTGTGAAATTGCTACATTTAATTGGGTTACAGCTGCTGATCATTTTGTGCAGCCATACTGGGGATTTACTAACAGATTATCTCACTTAACACAGTTTCTTTTCTCACACCTTTTCACCCATATACAAAGGAAAAGAAGCTACAAGACTGAGAATATGTGAATCTAGACAGGCGATACACTGAAACTCTATCTTTGTACAAAAACACAGTGCTTCATCCTTCCAGAGAGAGCACACTCTTAACATTTATAGACCTAATGAATTGGCACCAAGCTTCTCAGTACCAAATATAAACAATTAAAAAATGAAATAAATTAGACATATAAGGCCTGAGGACAGACAAGACAGAATACAAAGGTTTGATTTTGGCAGAAAAAAACCCTTTTTTGTTTCTTTCACCAGAGGATGCCTTCTCTTTTATCATTGTCTGTTCTCAACAGGAGTGACATCTAAGAATTTACCCCATTCTCTACTGTTGTTGTGTCTGTCCCACACCGGGCGGACGCCGGCCTCCGGCCAGCTCAGTTCTGCACAGCTACAAGATGTTCCCAGTTCGGATGGGCACGCAGGTTATCTTTACCTGCTGGCTCGGCTTCTCAGCAGCAGCTGGACTAAATAGTGTCGTGACAGCAACGGCAGCAGAAGAAAAGGATGGCTCTGAGCTTAGCAGGTTAAAAGATGTTTATTCAGGCCCAGCTGTGGGAAGTCCACAGCTGGTCCAAACCTCAGGCCAGAGAGGCCAGAGCAGAGAGAGCAGAGCAGAGAGAGTTTGAATCTCCCTCCTCCACCTTATAAGCGGGGGAGGGGTTCCAGGATGGTTACAACAGGACAACAAATCAGGGGATTCAGGGGGTAACAAGGTGTGCCCACCCCCAAGCCTCTGATCAACCACCTCCAGAGGAAAAGAATTCCCCCCTGGGGACCTATCACCTGAAGCCCTCTCCCTGAGATTTCGCAATCTGGGAGGGGGTCCCGAAGTGATAGACAAGCTGTCCTAGAGTGGGGAGGGGGGAGCAGAGGGGATGTTCCAAGTCAGGTGAGGGGTGGGAGGACTGACAAAACCCTTGTTATACAGAAAACACAAAAGGATTACAGAACTGGGGGTACAGTGAAATGAACTATAACATAAAACTTCTTATAAAAGCCTAGTAAAACAATCCCCACACCACCACACTCTACTCCTTTCCCTCCTGAGAAGAGTTTTTTAAACAGTGGAGAACTCTTTGATCTGCTGGCTTCCTGTAGCTATTCACACCATGGTTATCCAGCAACTCCACCTCTCTGGTCAGGTCAATGAACACACTTGAAGCAATATCACATAGTATCGCCTACAGAATATTAAAATATAGTAACTATTCACGTTCCACTACCTGTCTCACAGTAAATCTACTGACTACTCAGCCTTCTTCCCCATGAATTAATCACCTATTTTTGGCTGACAGCGAGTAGGCGAGGACCTACATATCCCAAGAGTATCGAACTCTAAGAATAGAGTGACACATCCCATGGTTTATTTATTAAGGGAAATGCTAAATGTTTTCAGCATCAAGATTAATTATCCCAAAGTTATACACAAATATTTCTAACCTAGAAGAAAGTGCCTGGAAATTAAAGGGTGAGAGAAATAGAGATAGAAACCCACGAGTTAATATAAAGTTGAGAATGGGAAACAACTGACATTTTCATGTACCATTGCCAAAATATCCAAATTGGCACAGAAGTTTCCAATATAGTTACATCAAAAAGTGGTCATAATGTAAGAAGAGAAATATTTATTTCAAGACAATTCTAACCTAGTCTCTGAAGGAAGTAGATTTTGTCAGAAGATACTACTGATAACTGTGATGAAACAAATTTTTGAAAAACTGCCTGAAATAAACGAATCCATTTTTTGAGTTCTGCACATAAATATTTGTTTGCCAACACAAATGCATTTTTTACACACATACTGTCTTACGATATTATCTAGGGTGTATAAAAGAACTATTGCATATTATGATCTCTCTCATCTTTTCCCTTTCCCTTTCCCTTTCCCTTTCCCATTCCTTTTCCCTTTCCCTCTCTCATTCCCCTTCCCTTTCCCTTTTGCTATTTTATTTATTTTTAATCAGTCTCACAGGTCTTTATTTTTTCTTTTAGACTCAAAATCTCATTAGACATCCAGTTGTGTGCTCATGTACAACATTTAGCTCAAAGTTCCTAGCATGTGCATTTCTTCATTTTTATTTAAACGTTTTTTCCCCGTCTTTGGTCACTATTGTCATAGAGTATTAGAAGGCAATTCACAAAGTAATAGTGCGCTTAAGTTTGGGGGGGAGACAAACATATGATTTTATCCAGGTAAAAAATTAAGTTAAAAAATGAATAGCTATTTATTTTAGTTTAACTCATTTTCATTTGCAAATAAGAACTGTCACAGTAGCATGCATAAGATAATACAATTTTTCTTGGGAGTTTTTTTGTTTGTTTTGTTTTGGATTTTTTTGTTTTTTGTTTGGGTTTTGTTTTGGTTTTTTTTAAGAGCTAAGATATTTTTTGATTCTTTTTAGAACCGTTGCATTTTCCGTGGATTAAAAAAGGTTGAGAATCGCTGCTCCAGAAAATCCCCACCAGAATGATGGGTAGGTACAGTATAAGGTAATTAATGGCTATATTCATTAGATGGTTAGTATGCAAGGGAGAAAGCCTAAATCAGAAAGTCATTTAATTTGCAAGGGAAAAAAAGCCTCAGAAAGTGCAGAATTTCCAGAGGCAAAACAAAGAAGCCAAGGCACTGGCAGGAGTATTTAGAATAGGCCCACACAGGAAGTTTCTTAGCAGAAGACAGGAAGAGATGGGAATTCAGTCATTACTAGTGGGAGTCAGGAGAATTTGGGATCACTGAGAAATCAGCCAAATTCAGTGAGTTATCCTGGTTCAGAGATAAATCTCTTTGATTCTGGAGAAAACCCGTGTAGGAAAAGGATCCTGATCTTCAAAAAGCCTCCAGGAAGACTAGAGCACAAATCTGAGGAATGATCCAGAATGTGAACTCTTGGCTTACAGCCAAGGGAAATGAGGATAGGGACTGCATTTTTTGCTTCTATCTTCTGAGCTTCTTTTACTAAAGAATTACAGTTTTATCCTTTATTTTTCAATTAATACAGCAATGTTTAAAAAACAGAACACAAGTCTGAATGGGTGGCTCTACACTTATAAATTATGCAGTGCTTTCCAAAGGCTGGCAACTGCTAACTTACACTGCTGAATAGCTGAAACGATCCTAGTACATTGCTAGTCCCATGCAAGAGAATGCCTGGGTATGGTGTAGGAGCAAGAATGGGCCAAGCACTCCAGTTGGCAGCTGGGATGAGGCCATCCTGTTTGGAAGGCAGGACAGTTGAACAGTATGAATAGCACCCAGTTCATTCCAGTTCGCCTCTGTGCCAGTGAATCACACAACTGATTTGCTCACATAGATACAGACTCTGTGTATACATGTGCTGTGGTGGTTCTTTAGAGAGACCCAGACGACCATCGATGGCAATAGGCAAGAGAGTCTGCTCTTTCTCCGGGGAGGCATCAGGGCTTTATTTTTGGGGGTCCTGCCCCTGCAGAGTCCGGGGCCCAGTAGCTCCTTCCCTGCGCCCATTCCCGTGCAAAAGAGAGCACCCCTCCTTCTCTCAGGGCATTTTCCCAGGGGGAAGGGCCTAGAGGCAGGGACAAACCACGACCCAATGAGGGACAAGGTGGGAGAGGAACAGAATTGGGTTACATTCCAGTGTGGGAGGATGGGCAGGGGCGAGCAGGGACAAACCACGTGATACAGTTTCCAAGGGGAATAGGGGATACAGAAGAAAACATTACAAAACCCAATATAAAAATGAAACCCAGTTAATGCGCTACAACAATGTGCCGTGTTTATCATGGAGTCCCAAATAGACAAACCATAAACCGGCAATATCAGTCCATTTAGTAGGATTATTGAAACTATATGACAGATACAAAAAGTGGGGGTTTTGCTTTTTTTTCAGGGCTAAAATATCTGCATCACAACAAGAAAGAGATCCTTGACCGTTGGAATTATCACTCAAATCAATTTTACCAAATCAGAGAGTAGATTAGGTCAGAAGGCCTCTTTGGATATTGACTAGTCTAATCAAGGAGAATCAAGGGCAGCAGCCTGCCCGGGACCATGTCTAGTCAATTTTGAATGACTCCAAGGAGAGAGACTGTGTAAATTCTTTGGGTCATCTGTTTCAGTGTGCAGAAACTGTTACAGTTAAAAGGGTTTTTCAAATGTTTAAATTGAATTTCCTTTATTTTGGTTTGCGCCTACGAATTCTTATGCTTTAACTGGATACCACAGAGAAGTGAGTGGCTCCAGCTATCTTAGTCTCTCGTCATACATCAGATACTCCAACTACTTCATGCCCTATGCTGGACTCACTCCAATATTTCCATATCTTTGCTGGGGAGCCCAGCAATGGACCCAGAACTTCAGCTGTGTTTCACCAGGGCTGAGGAGAGGGGAAGGATCACCTCCCTCAAAATTCTGGCAAAAAATCAAAAGAGGAAAAAATAATATTTCAGAAGAATTATCTAGTGATTTCTAGATCCTTCCACAGAATTATATCAAAGCGGAAAAAAGCATTAATTCAGTGAACAATGTGCTTCTAAATCGTCTTTATGGGCTCTTGTGATTTTTTTAAGTATGATTTTTTTCTGCTTTTGCACCTGAGACTCCTCTTTAGATATCCGACATTCTCATTATAAGAAGAGTGTATATACAGATATAAAATTATACATAATAAGGAATAATGAAAAAAAAATTGTAGTATTGATAAAATTATGCTAGTAAAGAAGGAGGATTGATACTGATGAAGAGCTTTTCCAAGGGAGAACTCCTGTAACTTGAAATCACATTCCTAGTTTTCTACACAATAGTCTATACAAATCATGGAAACAAATTATTAGTATTAACTACTACACTGCCTGTAACAGTCTCAAGCTATGTTAGCACAAAAACATGATTTAGATTGAACTAAGTGGTATTTTGGCATGGTTTTGGTTCATCTTTTCAGTAACTGTTGACAAAGACATAGCGGGATTATCAGTATGTTTGAAGTATAAGTATTTTTTAAGCAAGTACATGGATTGCCTCTGGCATTGTTTGGAGTAATTTAGAAAAAATCTAAATTTGGTGCTAAAAATTTGGTGCACTGACAACACCCATTTCCTCTCAACATTTAATTTGGCATATTTCATTTATAATATCAGACTAATGCATTACCACTAGCACTGGGTAACTGGAAGATAATTATCCCTGCATTCCATGCTTGTAAGTCTCCGTCATTACTAGAGGGATCCCATGGTGTTTCCTGAAACTCTCACAACCATGTAGACCAGATTATAACATCTGCTTCACCATGATGATTTTCCATCAGATTTCATCTTTCCCAGACTCCAAGTGTGGATAGCAGGGGAATACTGTGTGCTCACAGGTCTCACCTGGTAGGGAATCACAATGCAAAGGGAATGTGACTCAAGCCTTCAGAGTGAGAACTGCAAATATAACTCAACATGTGCAACAGAAATAACAGCAGACCATTAAACCCTTGTGTTTGTCTAAATATTCTTATTTGGCTGTGCTGGAATACCCAGGGTTTCACCGGCAGAGATATAACTCCTTCCTAAATCTACCATCAGTACTTTTCCATCACAAGCAGATTTCCTGAAGGAAGGACAGGAAAGATGAGATGCATAGGACTGCAAACTCCACAGTGTGTCTCTCCCACATAGCATTGGAGTGCTCTCAGACCAGGGCAATGCTTCAGACACTTTGCTACATCTACAGCAGTAAACGAAATAGGGCTAAAGACATCATGCATCATTTTAAGTGCTGGCACATCCCTGGAATGAACTTGATCCATGGCTAGCTGTCAACTCCTTTAGGAAACCCCCAGCCATGGCTTAGTGCCAGAGATCATTGTCAGGAGACAGTCCAGCCAAGACTACAGAGCTCAGCAGTAGGAACACCCGCAATGGTCATGCTCTGTGCCCTAGTACAGACACAGAAATCTCAGAAACGTCCAGCCTTGTTCCAGAATATCAGACATTTATATAAAAGAAAGTTTATATAAAATTGCCCCTCCCACAAGCCACTGTTGATAGAATAGAAAACAGTGGGAAAGGTTTGTCAGATACTTGCTATTAACTTTTTTTTCTAAGTCCACTGTTTCTGTGGTTCTCTGCAGTATTTAGTCCAAGCTGATCATGGCCCTAATTTGGGGATGTTGGGGGGTCCAGTAAAAATCATGCACGTAGATCAAGCCACACTCTTTATTTTGTCTTCTAATTTGATTGCAGAGTTCTTCCAGGGGGCTAAGAGTTTGCAACTTTGAAGACTTTTTCCTTCCAGAAGCCAAACATATAAGGGTGACTAAAGGCACTATAGTAGATTACTGATTTTTCCTAAGCAAGTCTCCCTACTTTTCATGCAAGTTAAGACAAAAATTGAGCATCCTCGTCTACTAGAAGATGTCCTTGCCCATGGCAGAGGGGCTGGAACTAGATGATTTTTAAGGTCCCTTTGAATCCAAACCATTTTATGATTCTATGAAAAATGAAGCTTTATTGTGTTTTACATTGTGATTAACTGACATCTCCTAGAGCAAAATAAGTAACCTCCATAGTTTCCATCTCTAAAGTTTTGCAGAACGTAACAGCTATAGTCTTTAATAATTCAGTTTTAGGTCATACTGATTATTTTTTTTCTCTTTCAAGAGGGCATTTTTTCACAGGGATGTTCTACAAAATAGCTGAAATCCTTCTAGGTAATACCTTTTTCTCACTTCCCCATCAACTTTCCCTTTGCTTTGCTCAAAAGTCTTCATGTCACCTGTCATCAGGAACAACTTCATTACATAGCAATTGAAAGTCCATTTTATAACTCATCTTTATAAAAAGAAAAATATAATTAATTTGTGTAAGGAATGTAATGGAATTTTGCTTAAAGATTAGCAGAGAAAATGACATGGAAATTGCAAGCCCAGACATTTAGCAACTGACTAGCCTGACCAGGCCTCACACCCAAATGTGATCTGGCTGTAATCTGTGAATGTTATGTCTTGCACAATGCTCCTTCTGACTTTGATAATTATTTCTGTACTGTGATCAAGAAACTTTGATAGACAGCCTTGTGCTTAGCCTGTGCGCACGACTCCTAAACTGCTATATGGATGCAGAAAAAAAAAGAATAAAATGTAAGTATTTGTTCCAAAGGGATATATTCCAAAGTTTGGTCATTTGTCAAGCTGAGGGGTGGTCTCCAGCCTGCCATTTTCTACAGCAGTGCTACATCCAGCATAGAGATTGCCTTCTGAAAGCAATTTGAAGGTGCTTTAAACAGATTTCAATGAGGCAAGGATGACTCCAGCTCACTGAATTGTCACTTCCATTGTAGTAGTACCTGGACAATTCCTTCCTACACATAAACACAGTAAAAAACACCAATCGCTTCCTGTTTCACAAGTGTATAGTTAGCAGGGAATGGCTGATTTGAATTCTTAAGCATTCAAAATCATAGTTAGAAGAAGTAGAACTTCCTATTTGGATTAAAAAAAAAAAATCCACTATGTATTCAAGGCTGTTTCACAAATAATGGACTAATTTCCAGTCAAGCATGATTAAAAGTCCTAAAATGTTACATCCATTTTATAAAGACAAGTTTCTTCAGTCACATAAAGTTTCTGGTAATAAATGTAACTTCTGTTTTAGACTAATATAAAATTGAATCTACAAAATAATTCTCTGTATAAGGAGAACTTCCCTGTCACTCTTTTTACATTAAAGCATTTATAATAGAGATCAGATAAAATGTAGTCTGATGGAGGACAACACTTTATTCTCTTTTACTGAAAATAACACTGAAGCACGAAAGCACTATCTTCCACAAGATGTGTATTCATTGGAATCATTTGATACAGCTTCATTGATTAAAAACATTTGTAAACCCATTTCACATCCAGTATGCTGTTGCATACAACCCACCAACAGACTTAACATCTGTTTTTGCAGCCAGCATTTTGCTCCAGTTTTGTGCATGTGAATCATTAAGAAATCCACGATATTAGTTCCCTGATGTATGTACTGTTAAACACTTCAGATGAGGTTTTGCTTTATAATTTACAATTGCAAAAACTATTATTTCCAGAAGTCCATAGGCAAAAACTCTCTTCCTCTATGGCTTTACAGACTGAACATTTCCTGTTACAGTCAAGAAACACTGCATCCAGTAGGGTGTGGTACACTATTAGGCACACTGTTTTGTTAAAATAATTGTCTAATGTCCATCAAATAAAGCATAAAACTAAAACGGTGCCTTGAGACCTAATGGAACCAGTGGCTTTTATAATAATAAATACATTTACAAAAAAGAAAAACAGACAAACAAAAATATAAAAACAAACAAACAAAACCTCAAAAAAAAAAAAAAAGAAAACTGAGAAATTGATTTTTCTGGGTTGGTTTTTTTTTGGGGGGGGGGTTTGAGGGGTTGGGGGGGTTGTTTGTTTGTTTGGTGGAGGTTTTTTGTTTGTTTTTGGTTTTTGCTTGTTTTGTTTTGGTTTTGTGTGGGGTTTCTTTTTGTTTGTTTGTTTTTTGGGTTTTTTTTTGTGGAGTTTGGTGTTTTGGGGGATTTTTGTCGCTGTTTTGGTTTGGTTTGGGGTTTCTCTTGCCAATCCTTCCTTTCCCAATATATTACAGAGAATGGAAGTACTTACTACATAAAAGTGTCTGTTAAAAATCTGAGCTCTCAAAAAACATAGGCAATATGTTTTCTTCAATACTTTCCTGCTTTTATTTTCTTTAACTGGGACTTGGAACAGAACTTCTTTGGAGTGGAAAGCAATTCATACAAACCTGGGCAAGAGTTTGTATTTTTCTGTGCAGACTACTAACTTAGAGTAAAATCCATGTGCGTAACTTTTTCTTCTGTAAGTAGAGTTTTCATAGTCATGCAGCACAGTACATGAACTCAAATTTCTACATTGGCATCAAGAAAAACTGGAGTTGCACCACTCAGGGTACCTGTATAACCCACACACTTACTTTTCCCATTATTCAAATTTCCAAATTATTGAATGAGGTATAAATATTGAAGCCACAGGGATCAAAGAAAGACAAAAATATCAAAGGCATCTAGAAGACAAAAATTAGCATCACAGTCTTCAGCTTTGTCTCCAAAAAGGTCAGTAAGATATCAGTTTCTCCAAGCTGTCTAAGTGGTGTGCATGTAGGTGGTTAACATCTATTTCTCCTTTTATTGACTAATGGGAATACTTAGAGTAAGTCCCATCCTTACAAAGCTGATGGAGAAAAACAGAAGGAGGGAGAAAGAATCACTGGAGGGATGAATTTTTTATCCAGACAAATTTTTTAATTCTCTCTGCACAGCTATATAAATGTCTACAAGTCTTTATAATTAGACCTGTAATACTGAATAATCTAAATTATTTCAAGAATCTAAATACACTTGTTCCCTTTGCTTAATATTCATTATTCAAATGCAAGTTTTTAGAACTCTTTAAAAAAGATCATCATACTTCTACTAAACTTTTCCTCCTTGGCATCTTCACATGTGGAATACTTTATAATTATTCTCAATATAGATGTTGTCCCTGCAAGGCACCTTTAGACTTCTCCATGCAGTGAAGATGCAATTCTTCAGCAGTTTTTCAGTAGTCTGCATCTCCCAAATGTGCCTGGAGCAGAGGAGGGAGAAAGAGTATTTGACTGAACACTCCCCAAAGAGGAAGGTTAAAGGTCAAAGTGGAAAGGCAGAAATCTTTTTCCTGGGGACACAACTATTTTTTCTTAGAGGAAGTCATTCCCATACTAGTATGATTTGCAATGCTGACCATGCTGCTACAGCATTGCAAATCATTATGAAAGGTCTACAGCCCTAACCTATCTTATATTTTAACATTAGCTGTGACAGTCACTCTGTAACTAGTTTTTATCCCAGGTGCACTTCTGTCTGTAGCAAGAAAGCTGGAATTCAGCTTGCAATAGACATAACCCACTATAATAGGCTGATTTTGAAATTTTCACTTTAGATGTAATTTATAAGGATTAGATGGTATACATCATGGTTCATAGAAACAATATAGAAAAGAAAATTGTTAGAACTAATTAAAAATTCACACATCTGGGTCTATGGAAAAACACTTCAAAATAACTATTTATCTACTCAAATTTATATCAGACACAGTGAGAATACAAGAAAGACAGATGGATGCTATGTTTCAGGGAACATATAAACTGATAGTGGGTAAAATTATTTTGCTCATATCTCTGTTTATAGTTGTAAAAAGACAGCCCTCAGGTTCCAATAGAGAATGACACAAAATGCAACTTGTGCAAAAGTAACATGTTGGTGCAATTGAGAAGACCTCACATATGTTGAATTGACTACAACATGGCATAAGCCACTCGGGGCATTTGGTTAACGCACTTAATTTAGCACAGTAATTGCTGTATGAGAGCAGACAAATTGCCAAGCTATTTCTTATCCTGTGCTTAAAACTAGTTATTTTCCTCTCTTTTACCATGTCCTATTTACTTTTTTTTTCTTTTTCTCCCTATCTCATCTTTAAGGAAGTTTTCTGCAACTCTAGTGAAAAAGTAGGCTCTGTGCTACGCTCAAACATAGGAAAGTGCTCTTTTCTGACTATGGTTTCTCAGGTTCATGAAATTGCCTGTATTGTAGTTTGAGTAATCCAGTGGCTTTCTTGTGTAATTTTTTCCTGACATGGCTTGTTTATTTGTTAGAATTAAATCAGCAGACACAATTTCCTACCACATTAGTAAAGCCAAAAGAAATGCTCTGAAGTAACAATTTGTTTCATTAATATTTATTCCATGAAAACATTTGTCTAACAGCTAAAAGTACTGAGTAGTTCTGCAAGTGCTTCATAAGAAGGATGAATATGTCAAGTCACCTATCTGAGCTCTCTGGCAGCTTTGTATATTATCAGTGTGAAAAACTATGAAAATAAGCCATGAGATATTATGGGCTTTACTATGGTGGAAAAATAGAAAGTTCCTACCCTAGCATTGACAACCAAGGAAAAATAATACTAATACCTGAACTGAAATAACAGAAAATAGGGGGGATAAATAGAATTAGCATAGTAAGCTAATCCTGTGTATACTTCATGGGTTTCGTATATCTGTGATATCTGCACAAGACCCGTCTGCTGTGGTGGTGCAAGAACTGTTTTATTAGGTTTTTATAAGTAGTTTTATGTTATAGTTCATTTCACTGTACCCCCAGTTCTGTAACCCTTTTGTGTTTTCTGTATAATAAGGTGTTTTGTGTCAGTCCTCCCACCCCTCACCTGACTGGGAACATCCCCTCTGCCCCCCCTCTCTCTGGGGCAGCCTGTCTATCACTTCAGGACCCCTCCTGACATTGCGAAACCATTCGGAGAGGGCTTCAGGTGATAGGTCCCCCAGGGCGGAATTCCTTTGCCCTTGATGTCAATGGTCAGAGGCTTGGGGGTGGGCACACCTTGTTACCCCCTGAATCCCCTGATTTGTTGTCCTGTTGTAACCTCCCTTGAACCCCTCCCCCAGATATAAGGTGGAGGACTGACATTCAAACTCTCTCGCTCTTTCTCGCTCTCTCGCTCGCTGGCCTCTCTGGCCTGAGGTCTGGACCAGCTGTGGGACTCCCGCAGCTCGGCCTGAATAAACATCTTTAACCTGCTAAGCTGAGAGCCATCCTTTTCCTCTACTGCTGCTTCTGTCATGACACTATTTGGTCCAACTGCTGCTGAGAAGCCGAGCCAGCAGGTAAAGATAACCTGTGTGCCCATCCGAACTGGGAACATCTTGTAGCTGAGCAGAACTGAGCTGGCCGGAGGTCGGCGTCCGCCCGGTGTGGGACAGAACCAGATACAATCTGCTTACTCCTTTTTACCGTCAGTGTGGAGAGATGCATGTGAACTTTAGGATGAGATAAATCCATGACTCCCATCTGACTTGACTACTAAGTATGTTGAGACTAGCTCAGATGTAGCTTCCATGTGAAGAACACTAACATTTGAGCCGGTGCATCCCACTCAGACTGCCAAATTATTCCTCAGGTTTTTGTAAGTTTCTTGGGAGAGGAAGGTGGTTTCTTTTTAGAGAGAAGTTTCAGAGGAGGACAAGGAAATTGTACGGATGAGGAATTTGGTTTTTTCCTCCATGTACAAAGAAGTTTTAGGACAAAAAACACACAAAAAGTATAAACAATGACAACACTAAGATTGACATCAACTGCTCAGGCCAGATATCAATTTCTCTCCAGCAAATATGAATTAAGCAGGTAGAACCTGGTAAGGGCTTTAATGAACAAGAAAGCAATTTAAAAGAAAAAGGGAAACCACTGAATTGATATAATTTCCTTGGCACGGTGAAACTGAAATCAAGAATCTATGTACCTTTACAACAGAAGAGAGGGGATATAAACAAAAGGGGAAAACCATATCTCTGAAGTGAAGATATGATTAATTGAGATTAAAGATGTTGGAATTAATTAGGAATGAGGATGTAAGGAAAAGTGCTTGTAAAAGGTTTTCACAGTGAGGAACAGTGAGAGAGAATATAACTTACACACCTTCTAGATGTCCCAGGAAAGCATTCACAAGATCTAGCAACACCCCAGACAGCAGAACATGGAGAGAGGGCCAAGTGAAAAGCAACACTGAATTATATCAGAGACAAGCAGGATGACATCACAGTGCTGAAGAAAATAAATATGGTGGACAGTTAAGTAGTTAGAACTAATTTTCTTACTCAAAATGACCTTTAAAAACATTTGGTGTAATAGCTTAATATTTTCTGTTTGTAGAACAGGAGAGCTCAGTCTGTGAGTCATCTGCAAAGAAACAGTAGTTGATTCTGCATGTGTTATTGAGAGATACAATATGAAAGGAAAGAAGAATAAGGAAAAAGAGTCTTATTAATAGATAATCAGTAACAAGAAACTATAAAAGAAAATACTTGATGAATTATCAGAAGTGGAAGAGGGAAAACCTCAAAAGCCAGTGGATGATGGAATTTTAAGAATAGCATACTTGATTATATCAATGACATCTGACGAAAACTGATAGCACAGGGTATTGAGTGTGAGATTTGGCTAACAAGAAGGCATTTGAAATTTCACAAGACTAATTTCTGCTGAATGAGATTGGTCTGTGCTGGGCTTGGGAAACAAAAATAGAGTGACAGGACACAGCATACACAGGAGTGAAATACAAAATGGTGCAGTAACTGGAAAAAGGAAATGGGGACGTAAGTGAATTTTTTTTATTAGGAGATATTAGCACAAGGTTCACAAAAAGAGTAAGAGAGGAACCATCCCTACCTTTGTTTCTTCAAGAGAAGTGAGAAATTTCTGTCCCTCTATTCCTCTCTGGTCACTTACTACCAAATTTCTTTAGTAAAAATCACTATTTTGTTAGCCAAGCTACTTTATTACACCAGCATAGCCAAGGGACATCCCAGTACTGCACTGTTGATTTTCAGCCCCTTCCTCCCAGAGGAAGTGCAGGGCAGCAAGGTGCTTTTGCACACAGATTGTTCACTAGCACTTGCTGATAGTTAAATATGTCCCTCTTTGGGTGGTTATATGAATATAACCTGTCCCTGTCCTCCTTTGAGCCAGCAGTGTCTATCCCGGTCAGCGAGCTTCTGGCTCTCTAGCCACAGATGGTCTCTCTGGTAGCATAGCTACTGACTCTGATTTTTATTGATCAGCAGCAAACAAACCTCGCTGTGCGCACAAGCTCAACAGCTGCTATTTCTTGAGCAGTTCATAATTCATGCTTTCTAATTTACTTTACCTATAGCAAGCTAACAGATCTGCACTTAGCTTTTGTTGAAAGCAGAAGAGAGGGCAACAATACTGATGGCACTGGAAATGACAACAGGCAGACTTATGCAAGAGGAAAGGTGGCAGAGTCATGCTGAAGTAAGACCAGGAGAGGGTCAAAGTCAATGAATGTAGAAATAGCCCCCTGTACATGATCAGAAACTAAAAAGGGAACAATGCTTGAAGACTGAGTTATGTAAACAGCCCTTTGACATGCAGGAGAGTTGTACCAAAGCTGGGGGTTGAACAAAGAGCTGAAAGAATCAACAAATATTTGAGGCCTTAGGTGGGTCATGAGTATGAATGTTAATGTCAGAGATGGTGCAACTATGAAGGAAGAAAGAACAAAATTAGGTTGGCATGTAGATAGATAGAATGAGGTAGAGAACAAAAGGCATGTTACAGGAGTGGAAACTAGAGTCAAACACAGAGAAGAGCATAAGGGAGGGAACTTGGTGATATAAACTATTAATAATGCATATCCTTCAGCACTGTGTTTGAGCTCTGGGGTTTGTATCATACCATATTAAAACATAGTACTTTTTATGATGGTACTTTATGCTATTTGCGTGATCTCAGTTCCCCTTCCAGGATATCAAGAAATAATATAACTTATTGTTTTCTGCACTTCCACCACACTCCAGCATGACTGCAAGTTCACTCTCTCTTTTTTGTTAGGCACTTTGTGGGTCAAGCTTCTCTTCTTCTTTTTTCTTTTTCTTTCTTTATTTTAAATAAAGATTGTAGATTTGTTATGTTTTTCTGTGCCTGTATTTGTTTGCATGTTACTTCTCTGATGTCATTCTCCACCCAGTGTTAACCCTCAGTAGTTTAAGAGGGTCTGTTCTATTAAATTAAGTCTGAATCCAGTTCAAGAGTGGTTGAAAATGATTACCATTCTGACGGCTGCTTAGTGTCCTTTTTGAAATGAACTCTGATTACGGTCCAACTCCTGGTGGATGGTCCACATCTCCCAAGCACTGCTACAGCTGGCACTAATTGGCACCCTTGTTCTCCGTCTTAGTAGGCGGGTTAAGCACCAGATTGTGCAATGAATTATTTTCTCACTCTTGGGTGTGATCTACCTGTGTCCAAGTTGAAGTAGAATACAGAAGCAGCAAAGGAAAGTCCAATTACTCCTTTTGCTGTGCCATCACTGTGACTCGGGTCAACAGGGCTTTTCACATTTTATAATCTTGGAGTTAAATGTGAAACAAAGTCACTTCAGAGATGCCCTTGAAAAACTATTTCTATTTTTATAATTCTTCAGTGAATGATAGCAATATGAATGCTAACACAATAACAGGCTGGCAGAAATATTTTATTACCTTAATTGTGGATGAGAAGTACTTCTCCAAAAAAGAAAGAGGGAACTTGTCAACCCACGCTTCAGTGGGATTCTCAGACATATTCCGTTAGAAGCCGAGTGCTACGAATGTCAGATGGTGGGTCCCCCAGGCTCCCTGGCAACCTGCATGCAGCTAAGAAAGAGGCAACAGCTTGCTTCAAGTACCCTTCCTAGAGATGACATAGTTAGATAAACCCAACAGGGAGTATAGCACGTGGAGGGAGCAGTCTGGTAAGAGGAAACCATTCCCTGTGGGACTGGCTCCATATTGCCACATGAAATGTTCAAAACACTGCTAGCCAGGAAAGTTGAATTTATTGCTTAATGAGCAGAGGACCCGGAAAAGATCATTGACAACTGCAGTGTAAACACAGCCACTTAATAAGGTGTTACTGAATGCCAAGAGGAAATTAAAAAAATCTGTCCTACAAGCAGCACTTTCTACCATATAGAATATGATTGGAGTAAATAGAGAACACAGAAAGCAGCTGTAGAGAACAGATGAGATATTGGATATGGTGGAAAGAAGAGAAGAACTCATATCTAGAGGGCATTTTTTAGATTGGATTGAGTATAAGAGTTGTGTAAAAGAAAAGATGAAAAAAGACAAGTTAGCATAACAGCAGCAGAGTGACAGAAGTAACACAAAATGACACTGTGACATTATTAAGAAGCTCAGCAACACACTCAACCTCCATCACAATGTCATCAGGACAGATGGCAACAATTGGCAGAGACAAGGCACAGCATGTCTGGAAAGCAATAAGAGCCTATAGAAGAAAAGAAATAATATGAGCAGCTATGGAAAACACAAGAGAATACTACAGATTTTTGTAGAGGTAAAACGACATTTTACCATCCACCCTAATACATATGACATAATTTCCCAGTTTGTCAAAGATTTGCGAAGAATCAGGGTTTTTACAGAACCCATTCCTGCAATTTATCATTTTTTTAGTACCTGTGAGTCCTATTGTTAAGGACTGTATCATGCTAGGTACTTATCTAAATATGAATTTAAAAATAGTCTCTGCAAAATGAGCTTACAATCAAAATGCAGCATGAAACAAAATATTTGGGTGCAGATGCAAAGAGGTGTAACGAAAATGGCTGGTCTTCTAGGAGTGTCAGCAAAGGTCAGAGAGAAATGACAAAAAAGAGGAAAGTGAACCTATGGAGAATGTGGCAGTATTGGATCATAGAGATCTGAAATTCAAAATTAATTGAAAAAAAGCCAGGACAGCGACAGCACACATGAAGGACATGAATGTATGAAATAATAAATCTCAGATAGGAAGTAGAAACTTTAGGAAAAAATTACAAATGTACAATTATACCTGTATAATAGTGCAATATCTGAGACCAGGAAAGCACTAGATAAGCAAATTTTTATAAACAGACCAGTTCAGCCGGAGTGGTGTATGCCAAGTGAGACACATGAAGCTTGTTCTTCCTGCACCAGGGTCACATGTCATGAAGTTCCCTCAGTATCCGTGGGCGGTATCGCAAAAATTTGAGCCTCTATATGTTGAGCTCCCACTGGAGGAGGAAGTTAAACTCCTCTGGCTAATTAAGCTCCTGGAAAAAAGTATCAAAAAAAATCTTCACACGGTAGGGCAGTGGGTGCAAGAGGGTTGGAGAAAAAAATATTTTACTAGCCAATAGTTAGAATTACATGGGCTTTGGCTGGACACATTTTGTCTGAGAAGGGCTATCCACATTTTTTTATTAGTAGAATTTCATATTATTTATTTTTTCCTCTTTATTTTTGCACAAAGACACATTTTGAACATGAGTTAAGAGAAATTTACAGAAAGGTAGAGAGCAGCAACACATAAAAAAGGAAAGTGAGAAGCCGTATGTGGCACCAGGCCCTGCTGTTCAATTCCATGTGTGTTGGGTATTTGTTTGACCCTTCCCAGCTGTTGTGTACTTCCTGATCCCCTGGATAATATGAGCCCCTTGCCTGATCAGCTTCCAGATGCTATACTGTTCCCAGTTCCTCCTGATCATAAGTCTCAACACCAACTCAGTTCCAGCTGCCATAACTCTCATCCTTCCTCACAGAAGAGCTCCCTACCCAACAGTTCCCCCAAATGTCATGACCTGCCTGACCCACCCCAGCTGTTGCAATCCTCCCGATCCCGCACTGCAAAACCTCTTTGATTTGTCCCCTTCCCAGCTGCTCTGCCCATTACCACTGAAGGCTGTGGTCCAGATCCTATCTCCTTGAAGTGTCCTACAAGTGCAAAAATTTACTATTATAGCTCACAGATTCTTTACAGGATATAACTTTTCAGACAGATTTCAGAAAAAAAAAAATCCTACTGCAGGAGATTTACAGTAGTAAAAAACCTGACAATGTCAATTTATCAGCATCTGGAATATTACAAAATTGCACATTATAATACATACTATTTTGAATAACAATATCAATATTATATTCATTATATGTTATATAATATAAAACGTTATTAGAAGATTATATAGGCTACACACTTAAATAAACTTAATTTAATAATGAGCACAGTATAATGCAATCAATATACTTAAAATTTACTTTTATGTATGGTAACTGAAATGAAACTGTACAGAAAAATGAAGCTCCCTTTACTTTACTTAATAGCTTTCCACCAAACCTAGGCCTCAGACATCTTTATCCCATTATAACAGCACAGTCAGAATCTTCTTAACTTGTTTCAACTTCACATTGTAAAACTGATGCAAAGAAACACCGGCATAAAGGGAATTCAGAGGTCCTCACAACTTAATATTGGGATTTTGAATTTTTTTTTTAATACAAATTCTTACAAGTCAAGAAAAAGAGCACTAGTTTTTCAAACAAAACTATTAAATACATTAGGGGAATAAGCTTATTGTTAACGTGATTTTGGTATCTCCTTAATATACATTAAAAGGATCACAAGTCACAGTTTGATACAATTTCACTTGAATAGTTTTCTCCAGAATTGCCAAATATTAATTGTTATGGTCTTCTAAAATATTTAACTATTTATTTAGAAGGAGACCAGAAAAAACCAAAACAAGACAAAACATGTAACTCAAATCACGACTCCTCTAACTTAAATAATCTATATTGAGTATATGGAGAAAGCATTTGTGCTTCAATATCTGTCTAAGTGAGCAGTACCCAAGATAAATAACAGCCAATATAATATTGTCTTCAGATTTTCAGTAGTGGGGCTATTCCACCTGTACCCACAATTTCCCTGTTGTCCTATATACACTGTTAAGGGTGCTTTGATAGTTCTGATAGCTGTCCTACCACGTTTCCTCTCATTCCACATCCCTTTTATGACCCTTCACCACACGTTGGTTAAGTAAACACCAGTACCAGCGGCGGTATTCCCAGCTGGGGATGTGATGATTCACTGCGATGTGTGAGCCACAATAATAGCTACAGGTATCAGGAACACCAGTCTAGATAAAGGAATAACGGGTCAGTGCATAGTCTTACAAGCATGACTATGCTATCCTCTAGACTTTGTAGAGATCATACATTTGGCGACATGGAGTGAACTGAGAAACTGATACCTGAAATAATCATCACTTTAAGTTGTTCTAGACATGAGGAAAGATCTAGACATACAGATCTGAAAAACTGATTTCCTGCAATACAGAGGAAATACAGTAATGTAACCTTCCAACATTTTGAAGAGAGTCTTGGGTTTTTTTATTATTTTTAAAAGCACAGATTTGCTAATGATGCTGCATAGCAGTCCCTGTAAGTGGTAAAAGACCATTTATATTTTCTTTTAAATATAAACCATATAACCCAAAACCCATGCCTTCATGCCCCTATGTACATACTGTGAAGAAATAAGAATAAATTTATCTCACAATCTCTAAGAGTAATTGTATCTCCTAATTTCACACATTTACAAAACTGGGGTGCTAATCTCATGACAGATATTTCTGAAATGCTTCCATTTCTGTACTGTCATCGGTACAACAAAGGCAAAAGAGCAAAACAGGAAACTGGAAAACAAAAAATCAGAGCAAAATATTTTAAGTCAGGCACACTTAGGTTTTCTTCAAAATTGACAAATTAATTTGTTGGCCTATAATTCTGAATTTGTAGCAAAGCACAAAATAACAAGGGGTTTTGTGCTTGCATTTTTTTCACTAACAAGCTATTCTAAAACAAAATATATTAATGATAGAGTGAGCAAGCTAATGGAGACAGAATGCCTCAATCACAGTTTAGAGTGGCAACAATAGGGAAATGTGAAAAACAGGTAACATTTTTTTTTCAGGGAAAGAGACTTTCAGATACTTTTCCCCTATGCCAAATTTGGATGGAATGTTTTCTATCTTATTCCCTAATAAGGACAAGGTCTAGTCACTAAATGGTTTCTTTTAGTTAGTAGCCAGAGTAGCTTTTTAACATCTTCATTGTTTAAGGACACAATTTCCAGTAGAAATTCTCAGAAGAAATGTCTGACAAGGACAATGAAGAGCAGGCAAAAGATGAGGGTGGAGAAGCAGAGAAGATGCACACTCACAGCTGATAGGTTAAATGTCTGCCTCAGACCTGACAACTTCTATTAGCAGCAGTCCTGTGGATGGAAGTTTATATATATGGGAGTCTGAGGACAAGTGCAGTTCATAAATTCAGAACAAATGCAGAAAAAATAATATTTGCACAGTAGTCAGAAAACTACCCACTCTCCTTTGTGTGTGTAAGAGAGAAAAGGAGAAATCTCTTGTAAATCATATCTCTAGGCCTCTGTTTCCCTTTCATAAAAGAAACAATTGGGTAATTTTCTTCCTATCACAGCATGTATAATTCCTGATGCACAAATATTTTTCATCACCTTTCTTAATGCATACGTTCTTCATAAAATTGAAGATAAATGTTCATTTCATTAACAGAATGTGTTTTGTAACATCAAGTACTCCATGAATTTTAATCTCAATTCCTACATTTGAGCAGTGCAACACCTTTTATTTCTGTCTTTTTCTATCCCATATATGTAGACTAGTTACACTGAATCCCTTGGGGTCAGAAGAGACCAGAAAGCCAGGCTGATTTGTTAGGCCCCAAGGCCTGGCCTCAGGCACAAGCATGTACAGTCTGAGAGGTTTGTTCTCATCCTCAGCACATATGTAATCTTTTTTATTGTTAATGGAAGTGATGCACCTACACTGAAAGACCTGATATTTTGTTGTTTCCCCATTAAGAATATCAGAAACAGAGAGCAGAATTATCCAACCAGACAAGGAAATCTCTCCCCAGGGTGTGTTTTGCAGAGGAGTGATCTGGGATCCAAGTTTTGAAATGAGAACAGTGATGTGTTCTTAAACTGAAATATGTTTGATACATATTATTAGCGAAAGCTTCTCCCAAAATCTGGAGCAGTGCCAATAGACCATTCAAAGACAACCACACAAGCCAGATCCTGGCACAGTAGGTGTAGTTGACACTAACATGGTAAAATTATTCACAAATAAGAGCAGGAAGAATAGATATTGCATCTCAAGAGGAGTTGCTCTGAACTGGATTCTGCTCTGTTATCCTTAAGGATACATTCCCTGCAAAGGAGATATATTGTCCAATTCTGTTCATCCAGGTGAGGCTGCCTTAAGTTTGCCACCCAAGTGAAGGAGTAAAATTAATTACAACAGGTTGCCCAAAGATGCATTTAAAACTTAATACACAGCCCTTTAAAATCACTACGTTCCTTTTAAATCTAATCTCTCACGGTACAAATGCTCATATTCCACTTCTCTAAACTTTAGTCAGAGGCCTATGTTTATGTTTGAAAAATATCCACAACAGAGATATCAGGAGTACTTCTAGCTCGGTTCAAATCATCCTTTAGAGTTTTCTGCTTCACACTCACCTCTCCCGTTTTTAAGGCAGCCCAGTTCCATGCTTCATTGTTCAGTCATGCAGTCTGTGACAAGGAAGAGGAAGAGGAAGATGGGGAGAGGGACAGTGCTAACCCGTGACTCCCATGTACATGCTGTGAGCAAAACAAGACTGTCCTGGGCTGGAAGGTGCTATTGCACAGCATAACTTAGTTTGTAGCAGTTCATCCTGGGCTAAACTGGCAGTTTCCAACTCACAAGCCTGCCAGATGGCTGTAGATGTCTGGGCACCCTTATCATAAGATGACTGGGACAGCGATCGGCTCTGCTGGTGAGTCACTAAAGATGGGACAAATGAGAGCTGATCAGGATGGCAACTCCACTGAAGAGAGGACTGCAGGCTTGGATCAACGGCTCTCAGCCAGCTGTCATTGCACAAGCATTTACTGTTAGTGAAGGAAGGGAGGGAAGGGAAAGGAAGCCTGTGGTTTGACGGAAAGGTGAGATTTTCTAAAGATTTGGAAATAGTATTTCCATGACAAATAGGATTCAATAGTTTTATGAATCCTTTGATGCAAAAAATAATAATTTTAAAAAATTATCTCATTATTTCACTGACAGGATTTAAACAATTTAAGAGCACATGCAAACACCACGAGGCAGGCAGAAGTGCTAGATTTGTATACAAATGACCTTAAATTTTGTTGCTCCATGAGAGTTTCCTCAATCTAATGAAGTATTGTAGAATAAAAGTCCAGCATTTTCTGGCAACTAATCCACAGAGAATAAATTACATAAGTTATTTCTTTGCCCCTTCAGGATTCAGGAAGAAAGATGTTTACCAAGGGACAGGGCAGTTGTATATGGGTTTGGAAATATTATTCATATTGTTGTTAGCAGTGTCGGTGTTATTGCTGTTGTCATCATTATTATTATTCAGATTTTTCCCTCAAAGTGAACCCCCCCTCATATTTGGATGATTAGACCACATTTGGCCAACACTCCAACAGCTAGAAAAGCCTTCCTCCTTTGTATATTCAGAACAAGTTTCATGAGAAGTATCTCAGAAACATCTGCCTTCATTATAATTATATTTCTATTTCAGCTGCACCAAGCTATTTACAGATGAGCCTGTTCATAAAGAGCTTTATAATTAAGCAAACAGAAATATCTTTTTATAGGATGCAGATCTAGGGGTGATAATCACACACAAAATACACAGCAACAGTTGCAAATAGAGTGTTTAATGCTAGTTATATAGTTAGTGATGTGCTCAATAAAGCCTGACATGTCTTTGTTTCTAAATGTAAGAAAATATGGTCTTTACTACACAAGTGTGTAAACTGCTTTTTTCATATACAAAGGCCATACGTTGCAAGGGGTATCGCTTAAAAACCTTCCTGAAAACAAGCCCTCATGTCTCCAATGCAATATGATTATCAAGCTCTTGGTGGAAAAAGGAGTTGACAGCATACATATGAATTTCAGATTTGTGACATCTTCCTTATGCATGGACTGTGGCCTGATATTTCCGCTGCTGGACACCAAAAGACAAAAAAGTGAAATGAGAAAGTATTGGCAAAAGGAAAAAAGATAATTTATTATTTACCAAAATTTCTGTCTAAGGCCTTTTAACAGTGTATGTGCTCCAGAAATTCAACTTTATCTATTCTGAAGAACATATTTGTCACTTACTTCTCTCAAGATTGCAAACTTGCTCTTTTGCAGCATTTTCTTGGAATTTTTATAACCATTTGTAGAGCAACAAGTGGGTTTGTAAACTGAACTGCTATGATACACCATATGAATCCCAAGTGTGAGCAACATGCCAAAGAAAACCACACAAAGATTAAATTAAACTATACGTGACACCTCATTTTTCAAAAAAAGGTTTTATTTGTAGGAATTTTTATAGTGGGGTTTTTTTCGTCCTCACATTTAAATCAGCCAAAATAGATGTCTGAAAGAAGACAGCAGAAAGCAGGCCCCTAGATACAACCTAAAAATTAGCCAAGAACAGAAGTGATGAGTACAATAACATACTTGCTAAGATCTTTGCTAAATCACATGGAATCACTTTAATATATATATATATATATATATATATATATATATATATAAAAATATATATATTTTTTATATATATATATATTCCAGGTAAGCTAAATGGTCTAATTTGGTTTAGAAATGGCTTTATGTTTAAATCCTTGAAGATATTATAAATATTTCAGTGAGATATTCCTAGAAGGATTTGAAAGAGAAATGCATGGAAAACTTCAGTATTTATCAATATCCTTGAGTTCTTGCAAGGGTTATTCATGCTTTCTACTTCAAGTTGGAATTAAACATTAAACACGGGTCCTTTGCCTCCCTAGAGCAACTCTCCTTTGTCTCTTGACTACACAGAGTGAGGCACAGAGCTACAAGTGTACAATGAAAATACTCTCTTACAGTCAACTGCACCACCTCTAAATTGGTTTCTTCATTGCTATACCACAGATTTCAGAAAGCATTAAGTGGTTCTTATAATCATGTTAGACAAACAATATGAATCTTAATGGATGGAGTTACGAAAGTGTTCTGATGCCTGATTTGTACTTCTGTTTAACTTCTGTTTAAAGGGTCTCCCAGCAAACATCCAAAAATTACTTCATTAAATTCCTTGAAGCCAAAATCTAAACAGTAGTTAAGCACTGGGTAAGTTGTGACATTCCCTTCTTTCTCCAATCCACATGTTAGTCTCATTTCTCCAGGCTTCTCAGTCAAGCTCTTAGAGAAAGATATCTTGCCATTCTCTCCATGCAATGAAGCATAATGGAGTCAAGAACTGTCACTCTTACGTGCCACACAATACAAATAAGAAACACTACAATATTTCTTCATCTGCAGAACAGCACAGAGCAAGAGACTCAAATAGAGAAAGTATTATGTAAACAAGAATACTGTTTCTCTATTATGTTTTCATGAACTAAAAGCAAGCTTGTTTATTCATTATCAAAGGGCTTTTGTTTAAATTAAAGAGGGGGGAAAGAAATATGTCTAAGTGAGGTTACAAAATGTTTCTTGCCTACAATGTGGACAGCAAAATCTCAGAGAAAATAGTGTCCCTCCCAAGGGATTGATGCTATTAAAAATATGACAGAAACCATATCTCAGATAAAATTGGGCAAGGACCAGGCAATCTCCTGATGATCAACATGATCAATCCCTGAAGTCTAGCTTAATGTGTGACTGTTAAGCTGTGGGAATGCGTGAAATTTGGCAGCCCTGAAATCTCAAGTCACACACACACAGGACGGAAAGCATCATTGCTGTCTGTTTCAGGTTTGTTCCAGTTGTAGCTTCCTAGCATCATTGTCCCTGTCAAACAGATTCCAAATGAACTGATATTTCTAAAATTAAAGCTACATTTCATTAACTTTTTGGTCTACAGCTTGTGAGGCTGCGAACACAGTCCTAGATTTTTGTTGAAATTCCCAACTGGATAAAGTGTGGAAAGAGAAATGTTAAAGAAGAAATTAAAATTGATCTTATTGATGGTTTCCATCACCTCTCTCCATCCTCCAATATGAAGTTGGAAGCAATGAAAATGTAAAACATCTGATTCTTGAAGTCTTTGCTCCCAGAGGTGCTGGTTCTGAGTTAAGCATTCACTTTCTGGCTCATTCCCAGCTTGCTTTCAACTCACATTACTGCACTGTTCCAGACTAAAATCCAACTCCACATAAAAATGTTAAATGATAGAAATGGAGGAATTATAATGAAGCAGCTTTCTATCAATTACTTTTGCTTGTGTCTGACAGCTGGATTTAAATAACTGCTGGCAAGCATCAATTACTGGTGGCTACTGGACAGCCTTTCTAGCTGAACATGTAATACAGCTAACTATGTGTACGTAAGGTGGGCTGAGGATTTCATGATAACCGCAAAGCTGCAAACGGAGACCTGTCACTATCAAGCCTGAAATGTTGGTAAAGTCTGTGGGAGATGCAAGTGTCAGTGCTGTAAGTGCTATCTCAGGGCTAGCAACATGGCAGGGGGGTTTAGGTGTTGTCATATTCTCACGTGTCAAATCATCTGCTCCATGTTGTCCTTATGATGTGGTCAGAAACTTATAATAGAACTCTTTGATTCAATTCAGTGCGGGTTGGATGAGAGAATAACTTGTAGTAGATAAATACAAAGCCTTTAACTGGGGCTGTGATGTATTCTGTGTGGGTTATGTTTCATCAGCATATTCATAGCATGCATCTCTGACAGATCTGAGTTTGAGTCTCAAGGTGTGAAAGTGTCAAGTTATCATCAAGTCCCATTTTACCATGCATCAAGTTTCTCATGTTTATCAGGAGAGCCATAAAGCTCCCTAAAGTGGATATCTTCTACTGTGACTGTAAAAAAAAAAGAATAAGGATGAGAGTTGTAGCTGCCTTTATCAGTCTTCTCAGCCAAACAAGAGGTTTTCACTTAGTTCCTCTAAGAACTAAGTGAAACTAAGTTCCTTGCAAGAACCTGGCAATGAAGCTCCCATGTTCTCGTCAGTATCAGGAGGAAAGGGATCTAGTTTTCTCATGTCCTTTAAAACTACAGAAAATCCTTATGACAGAAAAAAAAGGCATGGAAGGAATTAGCTTGGACAATGCACATTGTTAACAGTCCATCATCCACATTGTTATTGTGATGTGTGTGGTCTCCAATATCTGAACTGTGGGAATAACAGCTACATGGCAAAATTAATAATTTTTATAATATGTAATTAATGGAATTTCATTTAGATAGTTTTTAAACTATCCTCAACAACAACAAAAAAGAGGCTTTAGCTGAAGACTTGGAGAAAGTGAAGAGGGAGAGTCAGAATCTAAGAATGAAAGATAGCCAAGTCAAAATAACTGTTAAAGTCAAGCTTGGGCTATCAGCTGTCAAAATTGTGTTGCCCTTGGCTAAGGAAAAAAAAAAAAAAAAAGGCAAGTTATGAAAGTACATTGTTCTTTAACTAACTAAGTTTAACTTTAAAAGCAAGAGAGAAGAAGGAAGAAAAAGGCAGACAGACTGTCGTCTTGAAAGCAAAGGGTGAACTCAAAAGGGAAGCCCATCAGTGCTCTGTACTACCTTTAAACCTAGATCCTGAAAAAGCCTGGCTTTCAGATCACAAGGTGAACAGTGGTCTGTTGAGACATAGCTCAAGATGAGGGGGGTTAAACAAATAAGAACAAGCCTTATCATGCATGTATTCTACAGTAGAAACTGAAGTTATAGTTACCTTTTCTATATGTCTCTATTATTTCTTTTCTGGAGAGCTTAACCCACTGCTCGGCTAATTTGGCTTGTTTAATAGGCAAGTCCACATAAAACAGAAAAATAGGATACAGTATAAAAAATGATTACTGCAGGCAACAAAAATTCAGTTAAGCTGAGATGGTCATGGAATGGTTGAATACAGTGGGAGGCAAGGGAGCGATGCCTTGTTGTCTAAATTGTCACATTTTCTCTGACATTTGGAGCTCCAGGTTTTTGGGAGCAGCAGATCCAACTGCAGGAAGGCAATACATCTGCTCCCACTCCTTCACTCCACCACCCCAGGTCCCTGTTCTGGCATCAGCATGGCATGGCAACAGTCAGTCCCCCACAGCACCTGCTCTGTACCATGGTCAGAAACTGGGAGAGATCATTCCTTCTCCCCATGGTCAGACAGACTCAGCCCCTGGTGAATCCTAAAAGTGAGCAACTCGTGAGTCAGGGACAGAGGGAACCCCAGTGAGTTCATAAGGACAGGGAAAGATGTAAGCTTAGCGAACGAAGAAGCAGTTGTGGCAAGATGGTCAAAAGAACTTTCCTGGACTGCATTAGCCAAAATCCTTTTTGAAAGAAATTATTAATAACAGATGCAACTGTACAGCAGAAAATAAAACCCTATTTTATCTATATATATTTGTTTTAAAAGAGCAGAAGGCTATTCAAAGCCAAATCAATAGTGGTACTACTGGAACTCATTTGGAATTGACAATGTTTGGCCTATTGTGTTAAATTCCTGAGGGTTTGCCTATTTTTGTATCAGATTACAGCTTTATTAGGTACAACTGTTTTTACATTGCATTTTTGTGATTAATGATGCTAAAAGGATTTTGGCATTTCAAATGTTGTACACAAACCTAATGGGCAAAATCTTCTGTAAACTTCTTCTAAGCTCTTGGCAAACTTTCATCAGGAGCAAATATTAACTCCAGATAGTGTTTATTAGCTTTTATAAAATAATCACTGTAATAGTGGCATGTAATTGCTAAAGGTAAGGGAACATCCAGGCCAAGAATTAATCAAGTTTGAGCTCCTTAATGGAAAAAGGTCAGGAAGAATTTATTTCTTGCTCCGTTTGTATTTAAAATAATGTAATTTTCCTCTGGGTTTTTTTTTGTTGTTGTTGTTGTTGTTTGTTTTTTCATATACCAAGAGTGATTTCATGCACAACCTTCCCTGAATAAATTGTGTTCTTAACTAGAGATACGTCTGAACAGCAGAATTCAGGACCCACTTCATACTCTGCCAAAGTATAAGGGCATTTGGACTTTAAATTTTAACTTGCGCATTATATGGGGTAGAACAAACAAAACATTCAATCTGACTCCAACACCATTACCTTTTTTACCCTCTGCTCAAATTTTGCAGGCAGGTTCATATTCTGTTTCTGTAGACAGGTTTTTTATTCGAGGATGTCTTGACAGCATCAGGCAAATGAGAACTTGTTTTTCAAAGGGTGAGTGTACCAGACTTATTAAGCTTTTACTTGTAATGAATTATAGGGTACAATTGATTAAAAAAAAAAACAAAAAAAACCCACCACATCAGGAGGAATACTACCATGACTTCTTGTATATGGTGTTTTTCATGGAACAGGCATCTTGCAATTGCACTCTAGAAAGTAAGTCACACCTTCCTATTGAACCACTGTGTGCCAGTAACTCCTTGATCACAAAGAGTGCAGAAACAGTCTTTTGACAAGAGGCATAAGGAAGGGTTAAAACATGAATATAGACATATCTAAGAGCATATGTGGTGAAAAAAAAGCCTGGAATTGCCCCCTAAAAAAGACTTCTGAACTTAGACCGGTACAAACACCACTGTATAGCCTCAGAATTTGGGATACAAAGCAAGGTATATTTATCATTTAGGGCTGATGTTACTTCAGACACCTCTAGTTCCCACTATGTGCAGTGAAGCCGTTAGTCATGGTTTTCTTTGAAGTTAAGGCCATAGCATGAGTTGCATATCAGGAGATGAGATCTCTCAGGTGTATCAAGCTACATTAAGACATCCAAGTTCAGCTTCAACACAGCAGACAAGTTCTTCTTGTTAGCTCAGCTGACATCTCTGCAAAACCAAATATGCTTGGGACCTTTGAGCACTGAGGATGAAAAACTTGGAATGGTCTGTGTCTGTATGTATGGAATGATCTGTGTCTCTTACCCTCCAAAGCAACGTGGTTGCATCTAAAATGCTTTCTGGGTAAAGTCAACTCTGCGTTCCTGTTTGGAAATTTTTCTGGGAGAATGTCAATTTGCTCAGGCAAAATCCATGCCTGTGATCAGCCTAGCAATTTAACAACATGGATAACTGATCTCTGGTAACCGGTTTTGTATGCTGGTAATTCACTAGGAAACAGAAGCTTCATGTATAATTATTCATGGGGGATTGTTTTGTCATATTGTTCTGGGAAAAAAAGACATCCTTAGTCCTGGGCCAGACCTGGAATCTGCCATTTTTCTGTTTGAAAAAACAGTGAGAGACTTGCCATGGAAGTTCTAAGGCAAGGGTCCTACCAACAGCATGAAGCGCTGTGTCTGAATAAGCAGGAATCTAAAGCACAATGCCTGCCATGTCAAAATCCATCCATTCTCTAGTGCTAAATTTCATATTTCTATTTAAAAGAGTTTACAGAAACTAGTCCATTCTCCTTCTATAATCTGTTGAACATCAGCCATTAATCATATTTAATGTATATAAACACCTCTGCAAAAAATCATAGGGGGTTCTAATGTAAATAAAACTATTAACTATAAACTTTGAAACTCCTTTTTTATATTCATAAGATTTGCCTTTAGATTTGTCCTGATCAAATCAAAGTTATTTCAATGTTATTGTTTTCCTAACCCTAGCTTTCTGGCATATACTGTGAAATCACTGTACCATACAGAAAAACATTGTAAATGGATAATGACTTGCAGTTGTTATGTATTACATCATGGAAAGTAGAGTTTCCCACTTCTTGATTCTGGAGCTTCACTTAGAAAACCTGCTATTTCAGTGCCTCACAGGGCTCCCCAGCTCCACAGGTGTCAGAGCTTTCTATTTATCTAAATCACTTCTGCTATCAGTTGTGGAAAAGGTAGTATTAAATCTAAATATGTAAGCCTTTCCAGACCTGGACCTCATCCAACTCCATGCAGACCCACACAGGTGTCTCTGAACGTTGATTTCCAGGGCTCCAAGGGAGTACAGATCAGAAAAGGCCACAATGACCCTCTCCAAAACCAGCACAGGCTAAAGTTTAGTTGATTTACATCGGCTGTATACTTAATGACTGCCCTGCAAGGTACACCTGATTGGATAAAATACTTTTTATATAATAATTTTTATACATTTTCATATTGAATTGTCTTTTTAGAGAACTAAATGTGGGTATGTAATTGCTATCCAAAAATATAATCACTTACATACCATAACATACCACTTATATAGAAAGAGGGAGAGAGTGGAATACTTCACAGGAGTCATGTTAAATAACATTTATAAAAATCCAGAGTAACGCAATTGGTTTCAGCATTCCTCAGAAAAATCTTTAACAGGCCTTGAAGAAACAAAAGGAGTTTTCTTGCTTCTCTTCACAAATTGGCTAACCACTTCAATAGCCTAAGTAAAGAATTTTCCTTCAGGTAAGAATCTCTGCAAGAGAAATGAAAAATGTGAGGGAAAAGAACCCTCCCCTCCCACTGCAGCTGGCCAGAGAGCGAGCCGGAATTTCCAACACCAGGACCACGGCAAAAGGCAACATGCAACAGACAGCCTGAATTCTCCCTCCGCCATACACATCAGCATCCAAAAAAGTTCATATTTGTACTAGATTTTGGCCCTAGTGAGAACAAATGCCATAGAACTGTTATCGTAATGCAATTTTTTATTTTATATATAAGAATACAGTGTTCACTGTACAGTTGAGTAAAGTTAAAATTCATCCCTAGAAAATCTGTGTAATCTTGTGTTTGATAGTACAGGACAAATATAATACATGAATAGAAAAAGACAGAAGAAATTCAGAGAAAGGGCAAAAGAGAAAATGATAGCATGAGATATTCACCTGAAAAGGCATTCATCAAAAATTACAGGTTTCATCCATTTCTTGTCCCTTGATATATCTTTGTGAAACAAATAGCTTTTAAAATGAAAATACACATCTCTCAAGTAAACATGGTTTTCTGATAGGAATAGGCTACACAGAAGAAGCACAGAGACGTAACCAGAAATACATGTAAGACAAGTCAAACTTTGCTTCAGTGCAGATATGATCTATGGGCAAGGACAAAGCCTCCTTTCTCTGACCATTCCTGAGACCATTTTTGTGGGATCCTAGAAAAGAGCTATATCTGCTGGCATACATATCTCTGCACCTTCACCACTGGTAGTAAATTATGAGAAGGAAAAAAAACCCCAAACTTGATTTCCAGTCCCTAAGGAATCTGCTTTGATTCAGTAAGTCTCAAGTGTGATGTCCAAAGTATCATGGGGAGCAGGCTTGCACACTGAGGTGCACACACACAAACACACAGAGAAGGCAAACTTCTGGGATTGCGCCTGTTCACTTTCACCAGTCAGGCAGCACGTTCATGTGTTGCTTTTGCAGAGATGGTGTTAGATATGTGTGTTTCAGACATAAAGTGAACCATAGGATTAAACTCTAGCTGTAATTATATAATCACTTATCCAGCAACATATTGTTATGTCAGTGTGATGCTTACTCCAATAAGAAAATGCTGTTTACAAAATCTTTTTCTAAATGTGTGATATCTACGGGGCACTGAACACTTTACTAATGATTAGAAACCAAAGTCCTTGTTTTAAAGGTCCATAATCAAAATGAAAAACATAGGCTCAAAACAGATTATGTGATGTAAGAAGCAAGCTAGTCGACAAAAAAAAATTGAGACACTGCTCTTCGAATATGGTACTTTTTAGAGAAAAATAAAAATCAAGATTTCCTAAAAAAATAGAGAACAATCCCACCTATTAAAGCCACGACAAGAAGGCATTTTGGAATCTTATATGTTTCTCAGTTACATTCTTCTGGGGTCTATTTTCATCCACTTTTTTGCAGAGCTTTCAGCCTGTGACTGAACTGAAACTAGCCAATCTTTCTTTCTTGTTCATGTATATTAGCTCAGTTGCTGTTAGGTTTGCTTCTCCAAAACAGCAGGGTGCTGGGATTTTTTAAAGGTTTCCACAGAAATTAAGAGGAGAGGCATATAATACCTTCAACTCAAATTTATTTCTTTTAATTCATTTTATATGCACTTGGGGCCTAAATAACTCAAGAGTAATTACTGAAAAGTAGCCTATTGTGTGACTTGCACCCCTTTGTGAGCAGCTATTGCCTTAACTCCAGATGCAGAGTGTTTTGCAACATGACTACGCTCCATATTCCCTTTGTGGAGCATACAGACAAGCAGTGGATCCATTTTTCACTTGAATGCCAGAATAGCTAAGCATATGCATACAGTTACCCATTTATATAAAAGCCAACAATCAACTACTGCTACTAGAAGGAGTACAGACACATCACCTCACAACTGTCTCCCTAAATAGTAGTACCTCCCAAGCATACCCCAATAACAGATTAAAGTTGCTCCTGATAACACAATGGAGTCCTTAATATTTTGACTACTAAATGCCAACCTTTGGAAATGTGGTCTTGCATAACAGCAGCAATGACAGGCAAGTAATTTTAAGCATTCATTCAAGTTGCTGATCTCTGCCCAAATTTTTACCATTAAGTGTGGCTTGAAAACTTTAAAACATATATTTGTTTGAACAGAGTTCACTTTGCGCAGGACAAAAAAGGTATCTCACACAAAAAATTCAGGCAGCTGCAACAATGTACATATCATTACTACAGGTCTACAAGAGCTGTGCGAAATACAAATCAATGTGCAAAGGTTATCGAGTGAAAGGGCAGAAATGAGAAAAATCTGGAACCAGTTACCCACATTTCTCTGAGCTAGATAACTACATCTTTCCTCTCTTCATTTTTCCCTCTCCATTACAAGCATCTGGAAAAAAAATTAATAAGGTGTGTTGGGAGGAGAGTCATGTCTGAAACCTTTTTCCTTTGCTTCAATAAGCTGGAAATCTCAGGATCTCTAACAGCTGAGATTTTTTTCCTCCTCCACGTAAAGAAAGGGGGATGGGCTTTTTCTTCCTTAGCACAGCGATTTATTGCTTTTTTTAATACAGAGACTGACACCTCTTTCACTCAGAAACAGTCTTTGGTCAGAAAATATTTGTTAGGAAATTAGATTTTAGATAAAAGAAGTAAACGAGTACTGTTCATGGGATGCTTTTGTTTAGATTTTCCACGTAGTTCTGAATCTATTTTGCATTATGTAGTATAGATGGACACACATCTGGCTGAACACACACATATGCTATAATGGAATCTCAGATTTAATTTTTTTTAATGAATATATTCAAATATATATATAAGACACAAAGACACAACCTACAACTCAAAAAATAATTAATGGCAGAATTAGCATTGTTCTGGCAGAATTAGCATTGTTCATGAAAACTTAATTCATCCTCCCTTTGGGAGTATATATCATGAAACAATACAAGACTTTATAACTGCACCACCTTCTATTTTTGCATGAGACCTTGACTCATTCTCCTTGCCTTCTTCACTCAGTGTGTGATGGCATGAAGTCATGTGCTGGGTATAGGATTATTAACTTCTTTCTGAGCATTATTGCCATCCTGTCACCAGAGTAACTGAATCATTCTCAAAGATGAGTGAATCTTGTGCCTGACACCACAAGAGTATTAAAAAAAAAAGAAAAAATCACAATAATAATACTACCATATAACTTGGGATTTAATGAGATATTAAAACTAAAATTTTCTATTTAGAAGAATTTTTCAGTTGAAGAATCTAGTTTAAGACATATGGAGCCAGATATCTCAGAACAGCAAATGCTTTAGAGATCTTTGCATATTCAAACGCAGCAACAATTAGTTGCGTCTGTAGGCAATCAACATTCCTGTGACCCTGTAACAACATCTTATGTTAAGCTCCCTATATATAAGAAGGGCCATGAATGGCCTATACAAGAATGAACAAGAGTAAAACTGTGTTTAAACAATGCTTGCTTAGGCACAAAAGAACTGTGTGGAAAACTGTAATCACAGAGTAAAATTGCATTATTTTGCACCTCTTGAGCCAGAAAATTTTTCATCTTTGCTGCAACCCCTTGGCTTTTTGGTCATGCCTGGTTACAAGATTAGTTTGTTTATATAATGCTCTTTAATAAATACGTTTCAAGCAAGTGCATAACCTATCTAAATAAAGGTGATGCTGAAGTAAAATAAATTTTTTAAAAGTTATAGACTTGTTTAAATAAAAAGCAATATTTTTAAAATAGAAGATACAAATACCCTATAATTAAACAAGGTTATAGAATTGTAGAACCAGATAAACACGTGAGTTGGAAAGATCTTCTAACTCCATCCCCCTTTCCATAGGCAGGGACACTTTTCACTAGACCAACTTGCTAAGGGCCCTGTCCAACCTGGCCTTGAACACTTGCAGGGAGGGGGCAGCCACAACATCTCTGGGCAGCTTCTCTCAGTCTTGACTCATGTCTAGGATTGCCCCAAACCAGATGCAGTACCCTGCACTTAGACTTGTTAAAGTTCTTGATGTTCTTGTGGGCACACTTCTCAAGCTTTCCTATTATACTATTACACCGTATCAGTTTGGAAAAACAGTTTCCTGATAAAGAGGCATGTTTCAATTGTAAACATATTTTCTACAATATTCTGTAATTGAGACATCTTTAAACACCAGATTCAAAACTTCTGTTTGAAAATATGCAACTTCACAGGAGATAGGTAATTGGTTTCTAGTCAATTGGCTTAATTAATATATGGAAAACAAGTGAATTAAAATTATGAAAGTATCTTTTAAATGGCATTTCTTGCTTTTCAGACCTTCTACTCACAAAGTTAAAAGTCTTCCATGTCCCACAGATAGGACTACAACCAATAATACTATCATATGGAACTAAACTTGTCCAACATGGTCTTTGACAAGTCCACAATAAGAATTTTGCTCTTTTGGGCCAAACAGGTAACAAAGTACTACAGTAAATAATCCATTTTTATGTAAATGTGATATACATTTTACAAGGGCATTGCTGAGCAAACGAACATGCAGTTTCGGGAAGACTGAACTAGGATGAAATTTTCATAGAATCATAGGATCGTTTATGTTGGAAAAAAAGTTCATCGCGTCCACCCATAAACCTAACACTGAGAAGTCCTCCATGTTTGGAACCATGCTCCAAAGCACCACTACTCTCAATCAGACCAACTACTCAGCGCCGAGTAATTTTTGCAATCTTCTTCTGTCTGTGGTTCCTGTAACTGCACAAGCCAGTGCCTGAACTGGAACCAGGGCTTCAGCTCTCTCCCCAGAATTTCTTCTGGGAAAAAGAAAGGCATCTGGACATGCCTGCCATGTCCTATGTGCTGAATTTGACATCTGTTTAGAGAAAAGACATTTTTGCCTTGTTAATGTGTATTGTCCAGGTTCACTTGGAGTACATATGTTACAATAGAGCATTCAATTTAAGAAAGGCCACCAGTGTCTCAATGATACTGATGTTTCCCTTTTCTAAGCCATAGTGTCCTAGGGCTTTATAGGTCAGCTTCCCAGTGAATTAGAAGTAAAAAATCAAGGACAGTCTGTGAATATTTGAGTTTACATACTTACTTCCATGCATGCACAAATACTGAATGAGTAGTGGCTGAATTGAATACTGTACATCTCTACTTCGGAGTTCTTTGTATGACAGCAAAGTATGGTTGGCTGAAAGCAGCTTCGCCTGAAAACTTAAGGATATTGCAGCAGCATAAAGCACTTTCATCCCTGTCTTTCCCTCCAATGAGGTATAGTGGGGTTTGCATTTCTTCCCAAGACTAAACATTTGCTCAAACACAGAAAAATAACTTGGCAGTCATGCAACAGCACCACCTGGTGATGCCCTGCAAGAACCACCTGCTATCCCAGCACCGGTGTTATAAAACTAGAATTATCTGAGAAGCACTTCAAATATTTAAACACTGATGCTAACCTGTATAAACTATTCTACATCTTAAATTGTTTGCATAATGTTTTGAAATTAATTATTCTTAGAATAGTGTGTTCTTTCAATGATTCATGAGTAAGCTCAAGGGAGAAACAAATTTTTGAAACAGTATTGAACACATCGAAAAGAAGATTCTTGCACTATTAAGAGATTCAATTACACTTTTAAAATGAAGATTATATTTTTAAATCACTTAGTTGAAAAAGTATTATTATTGTTTAAATTAATCTCTTGCAGCAAAATGATTCTGATTTCATTGAAAAAAAAAAAGTGTTTTAAGAAAATTTTGGCCTGATTCTGAGCAAAGAAGCCTTTCCATTGACATGTATTCCATTAATGTAAAAAAAAAAAGGTAGGATTGTACATAGCACAAAGTTTCCAGGTCGGCAAAAATTTCTAGGAATGAACTTCCCACAATTTTTTTTTTTTTTAAAGGTCATACCCCAAGTAGCGAAATACCTTAGTTATTCCTTGAGCACATTTGGTTGGTTGGTTGGTTGGTTTTTGTCTAAAAATTGCACTTATGTAAACATCTCTGTGTGTCTACATATCCCTGCATATCCATATGTACATTTATTTCCATGGGTATGTGTACATAAGTGTAGAATGGCCTTAGAAGAAATCAAGCTTTCTAAAAATAAGATGACGATGGATGATGATTGTACAACGGGCTCCTTTGCTTCGCCAAAATTTGTGCGCATCACAATGTGCTAAAAAGCATAAAAAATGATTAAGACTAACCTTTTAAAAAATGGAAATGCCTAAGCCCTACTTCTTGACAGCAGCCTTAACCCTCATCAGAGACAGGTCAATCAGCAGCAGCAGCAGGCAGCTATTAAGTGCCAGTGGATGGGGCCAGAGCCGTAAGCAAGTGCAGGGCTGCAGCTCTTGCATCCGCAGCTGCTGCATTCCTGTGCTCAGGGCTGAGCCATACACACTACTTCTCGTGAGCAAGGCAATCATCAGTTTGACTATTTGTCTCTTTATCTTGGTTTGGCACCTTTGTTTACATAGAACAAATTATCCCTTCTGCATGTGTGCATTATTTTAAGTGTCTGGGGTTTGTTTTGTTTTAACTTAAATTTTTTATTTCAAAGATTCACTGGAAATGCCTTGAGGTAAGGTGTAAGAACCAGAACCCGAGCAAGATAAATGGTGTTCTAAAGCATGTGTGATGATTTTTCTTTCCTGAGTGGATAATCCTTCTTTAGTATGACCTAAGACGTGGTTACATCTTGACAACCAGCCAGGACATAGTGGCCTGAACTAATACTGCTCTATGATGAAAATTCCTTCAGTGCAGCACAGCACAATGAAGGGATCCATGCTTCATCTGGGAGAAGCAAAGCAGAATCAACACCACACTGATTGGAGTTACCCTAGGACAGTAGCTCATCTCCCCTTACTATATTTGGAAACATTAAAATACCTTAATCTAGGATATAGATTGTACCAACTTCATTACAGTAGTCTATAAGTCTTAAATGTGGATCTGCAGTTTTCTAATATTTTTTGCGTCATCTCTCTCACATTTTGTTGTCATCTATGTTTTCTATGCTCTGTTTTCACAACTCATTTTCACCTTCCCACATGCGGGATATCTCTGGCAAGGGACATTTATATTGTAAGTAACCTAAAAGTTTAAGTTTGCATTTATTGCACTAAAACTGTCAGAAGCCTTATAGCAATGGGGAAATGCACAGCCCTCTATGGCCTTGAAAACACAGTGTAATGTACATGGGACCTACAGTCTGTTAAACCCCTCAAGTACAAAATTCTGCCATTCTCTACAGTCATGTTTGGCCATAAAACCTAAACTTTTATTTTGTTCTACAGAAAAAACTTGAAATGCAAATGAAGACCTAGAGGAGAGCAGGTGTCTGCCCATGATTCAATGGTGACTTCAAGGAAGAGAACTGCCTTATTTTAGGATAAGAAAGAGAAAGTGTCACTGAGACTCACCACCTGATTCAATCAGGGAACCAGCTTCAATATTAATGTGGCGCTACTTTGCATGTTTTCCTTCAAATAAAAATAAATAAATAAAAAGTGCAAGCAGGTAAACACAAAAGAGCCTTGGGTTTGGCAGGCAGTAAGAAGGGCTTCTGGGGAAATCTAAAAGTTTACAGTTTATACTTAATAAAAATGTTTCTTCTTAAGAAAAAGAGGAGTTATTGTACTCTGGTTGGGCACTTCCCCTGAGGATCTTGAAAGAAACCCTGGCAGATGAAGTGCAAACTCTCAAGGGAGCCTCAGTAGATGGCACTCCTCCCCCTGAGTCAACACAGGGGCTCAGTTATGGATTAGAGGCTGTTCTTCTAAGGGGAAGGCGTCAAATTATCTTCTATAAGATTTGGGATTCAATATACACATGTACACAAAAACATTTATATTCAAGCTGTGTAAAACTTAAACAGTCTAGGACCCAGCTTGCCTGGAGATACCTTTTTCCATATGTCTCAGTGTGACCCATTTCCTTCTAACTCCAGCTGTGGTGGTTGGAGTAACAGATGCTGTGGGGCCTGGAATGGACCTGAGGAGCAGACCACAGGCTATTGCAATACAAAAATGTTTTTGAATATGAGGGAAATCTGTTAAATCTTCCTGTTTGCACAGGACATGACAAATGCAGTTCTTCAGTTGCCCTATTTGGATAAGTTCTGTTTGAATACATAAAAACAACATCTTGTTCTACACAGAAGATGATTGCAAGGTTTAGATAGGTAATTTTCGTAGCTGTGTAGAATCTTTAAATTATTTTATTATGTTTAAAACCAAAAGTCCACAATAAGCAGTTACTATTAATATATACAGGGGAAATAATATATTTAAATCTAGCTAAGTCAGTTCTCATGTCAGAAATATTAATTTACACTGCAGTTCCTTCAGGATGGATTTTCCATATATTTTACTCAGCTGAACAATATTTTCTTAATACTTGCTGATGGAACTTACCAATCCATAAACGTAGTTCACATACCCCTATACTATCTTTCAAATCAGAGTTTGGAAGAAAATTGTAAAGTTTAATGACAAATAATCTCAAGAGGGAAAAGTAAGAAGATCTAGAAAATAAAGAATTGTTGGAACAGATATAAGAATTTTCCATTGCAAATTATCACCACGAACCGGCTGTCTGGGAAGCACTCCAACCTGATGTTGGGTTCTCTTTGATAACGTGGTGTTTCTAAGCAACATTTCTAGTCAGTCCATATGTATGAGTGGTCAGCCACCACTTGGAAACTTCAAAACATGAATTTCTTTTGTTAGATGCAGATCCAATTTGCTGTTTGGTTTTCATATAAAAAATACAGCCGGCTTTTTAAGATACAGTTTTTTAAAAGGGAAAAAAAGGAAGCAGTTCTAAATATTGTAACACATTTCAGCACACATAGCAGCACATTTAATTTATTCAATACTACATTAATGAACCCCTTTTTAGTTCTTAAGCTAAGCAGATGGGTATTCAGGTAGCATGTGTTAAAGTTGTCAAGAATTTATGTTCTAATTCCTTTCACAGAGCAGCCAAAGGCACTTCTTACATAAGAATGACAGTGATAACAATTAGCTAGTCTCTTCAGTCAATATGTTTCTGCTACAATCCTAGATTAAATATTTTTCAGAATTTGGACCTGCTGAACTAGAATTTCTGAAGTTCATTTCTTTCAGACTTTGTATGTGAAAAAATACGTGAATTCCAATCCTACAGAGTCCACAGGCTGTCTGTCCAACTTGCATCTATGTTTTGCACATGTTCAAGTGCAAGGCATATATAATGATTCGGTAACTCGTAATTTAATTTGGAAACGGCTCCTATCTCACCCAAAAATAATGATGGTTTGATATGTGGGGTTCATATCACTGATAAATAAAGAACAGGCATGTTCCTGTGAAGCAAGCAATAATCAGTTCTGCAACAGACAGGCTCTCTCATCCTGACAGTATAAGGGACCAAACCAGTTCCTGGCTCATGGACCTAGACAGGACCTGTAGACTGCTGGCAAAGATGGGAATACAATGGAGCCACAGGAGATCATAGTGTTTCGTGAAGTTAGGCACCATTTCCTGTGGCTCTGCTTGCATCTCAAAGAGACTGACTGCAGATCGTTGGCAAGGACAGTTGCATTCCACACTCATTGCACTCCACATTCAGGCAGAAAATATTTTAGATTTCTATAAAATCGTCCTATCAAAATGAATATATTTTATCAACTCAGATCTGGAATACATGCATCCTACTAGTGCTAATTATAACAAGACATATGGTGAAACAGCATTTTAGATTGAGACAGTTTGGGGAACTTCTCTGCTATGATTTCTTCTTGACACTGGAATCTTATGGACATCTGTCAGGATGTAACTTCCAGCAGGAATGTGGCACACTCCGCTCCTCCTGATCCTTTTCTTCCATATTGACATAAAACCCACAGTAGGTGACAGAAAAGTTGCTTGCACCTGGTTCATGGCTAAAAATACTGAGCCATTAAATTTTGATGATACTCCATTTAAATGGAGAACACTCAGATAAAAGATGGCAGCTACCCAGAGCAAATGGTTATTTCAAGTTTGATTCCCAGAAAAGACAGTAATTGAACTACAGATTAGTTACCAAGAAGCAGATCATCTGATACACCTTATCTAAAGATACCTGAGGTATAAGAAGGGACTTCAAGAAGTTGTTTTCTCTGAGATTATTTCAGAAGAAAGAAAGAGAGAGCAGACGGGACAGAGAAAAATTCAGTGGATCAGACCTAAAACTGGAGAAATGTCACGGACAACCCAGAAAATTCTGATGAAAAGAGAGAACCATCCAAGTTAAAAAAGAAACTTAAGCAGAAGGCTGAATGTGGAAATGTTTTGTCCAGGGATGTGTGCTTCTAATGCTAGCTGACAGAAAATGACATAATCTTTATCACACATTTGTTCACCTCAGCCATTTCATATCTTTGAGAAAATAAACTGTGAGTTTATGTAGACCATAATGTGGAGTTCTGGGAAAAGATATGCATAAATAAGTAGGGGAGGAGGCAATGGGCTCTAAGCGTCTTCCTTTTCTGAAACAATAGTAGATAAAAACATATCAAAGAAGTCTGCCAGAAAGAGAGGCTAAATCACACTGAGGCTAAAACCTAAGAAAGCTTAAAACATTTAGATAGCTTGTAATATTACCCAAACACAGCAGCTTGGAATGTACAAAGAGAACTGAGCTTTATCAAGGCTATGACACACACACAATCCTAGTAAAATTAATTCATCTAGCCTGAAGCTATGTGTTCCTTTCTTAGCACACTGGCTCCCCTTGTTATAAGTCACAGGAGTATTTCTGTCACAGGCGCTCCCTTTCACAACAGCAAGTCTTCACAAAGGCCTCAATTTTGGCTGCTTTTGTGAATCATGCCAAGGTGAAATAGATGGAGGGAGGGGCCTTTTGACCTTCTCTAAAGCATCCATCAGAGAACCAAGCAGTCCATGGACTTCTTGGGTGCAGCAGGAAAACCACCTAGTGCAACTTTTTGCGTTTCATGGCCATGTGAAAACATGACCAGATGGATCACAAGTGCAGGTAACTTCCCTCCCTAGCTCTGGCTGCCGGCGATGGGAGACACTTGTCACTATAGCACCAGTGGAACAGCATTTTATGCCTCTATCCACCAGTGCTGGGTGAAGTATGTTTTTCTCAATGTGCCCTGTACCTTCATGGAGAAAGACACAGTTGTCCTCTGGAAATTTACTGAAACTACGGAAGATCTGTATCAGGCAGTCAACACGTCGTCTTTTAACACTCAGCATGACAGCATGAGCAGAACTTAGGTGGCATAGAATTTAAAATCCTGAAGTAAAAATAAATAAATAAATAAATAAATAAATAAATAAATAAATAAATAAATAAATAGGAGGTTGAATTAAGACTACAAATATTTATGACCACAACCCCTGGAAAATACAGGTGGAGCTTCACCAACAAAAGTCATAAAATAAATTCATCTGCAGAAAATTCATCACAAAGACACTGAATGAATCCTCAAATAAAGGAAACATTTCCAGGCATTAATTAATATATATAAATTATTCTTTTACTTTTTTTTAAGCTAGTGCTGAGTTCAGTGAGCTGTGGGAGATTTCCCACAAATATGTTTGTCACCAAATGCTGTGAAGAGATCTGCATGACAGGGACTTCCCAGGACAGACCTTGAGAACAGCACAAAAATCAAACCCAAGGTCCATCTAGGAGTTTTTTTAAAGAGCAGCAAAAAGTAGAAAAATGGTTAAAGAAAGTACAAGTGCTAGGAAAACAATATGATATTTTGTCTATTACATCATTTCAGCTTCTAGTGCTGTGTAGATAAGTGACTTCATAAGCCAGATGTTCTAACTTTGTGGTTAACACTGCTTGAATGATTTTCTATTCAGGATTTTAACTGGTCGCTACATCTGTGCTTTAGGCCATGGGTTCATTTAATTTCTCTCTCTCATGAGTGTTTCCATGCTTTCTACCATGCAGGCCACTACACTTGAAGTAACTTTTGCCTATTACTTCCTTTGATTCTTTCCATCTTAAAACTCAGCATTGCTCCTACCTCTGGGAAAGCAGGAACGAAAAGATTAATGAATGTTACTTTCAAATTGTGCATGTGCTCAAAAGCTTGATCCAAAATCCCTTTGCTGACTAAGCAAAAAACCAACACAGATATGAGTCAGATACACTCTACCTCCAATGTGATTTTGTTGTGAGAGGTGCCAGAAAATTTCATGGCACTTGAAATCTCAAAAGTGATATAAATTAGGTTTGAACTTGAGATCCTATATTACCAAGGTTTGTTCCCTGATTTAATTAAAGCAATAGTGTTTTCACTGCAAATACAAACAGTTGTTAATTTGACAATGACATTTGGAATTATATTTACACAATGTGCATCAGAATATTTTTTGCCAGTTAACATGTTTGGTGAATATTCACAAAAATCCAGTATATAGCCAGAACAGAGTTTAATATTATAGCACCAATAAACATTACAGTCTCTTTTGATAACCTTCATCAATCTCACCAGTCCATGATTGTGCCATTCAATACTGCGAAATGTGAAATGTGAAAAGAATAACAGAATCATTAATTTTTCACAAAGTCATTCAAACATCTTTGATAGAATTGTCTCTTGCCGTTATCTGTAAATATGAAAACAAGAGATCAGCTTTCTATACCATAAATGACACCCAAACTTTAAGTTCACACGATGGATCAGAGTCTCAAAAGACTCTTTCACATCTTTGAAAATGGGATCAAAATTATCTATGTCACAACTGATCAGTACAACAGGACTGCTATTTGTCATTCCCTTTCTTTATTTCCTCCAAAATTTCTTGATCAGATAGCATAGGATGAAGCTGTCCCTACTGGGAGCTTTTCATTTCCTTTACCTGACAGCTGTTGCTCAGAACAAAGCCATCTTCTTGGTCTGCACTTATATGCCCCAGCATGTACATCAACACAGTATCCCAAGTATCAGCTCTTTCTGCTTGCTTCCTGTAGCTCCTTTTAAGCTCTTATTTTAAGACAGTCTGAAGACCTTGATTATCTTTCCTTGCTCACCTCAGTATTCACCGTGACATTTTCTTCCTCGCTTCAGGACCCATAAGAGGTATGCCCTTCAGTGACGCTTCACAGCCTGCAACGGGAAACTTCTTGAGGATGCCAATATGGAAGCTAGCCTGCCTTCTGGTGTGTCTAATTATTCTTCCAAGGAGAAGCCTATACACACATCATCCTCTTACTCTCCTGCTTCAAGCCTTTTCCTGCACTTAACATTCCTGTTCTGTTGTTCTCCCTTGTCAGCTTTAAAAGGTTCATTCCTCCTCCTATCTTTCTCATCCTACTCTCCCACCTCTCAGATTTTGCCAAAATATCTTCTGATGTCCCCAAAGAGTCCCCTCACCAGAAACTGACTTTTCAAAAAAAAATTCTTCAAGTAGCCTGTAACCGTCCTGCCCCTCTTTTTGCAGTTATTAGATTCAACATTCTTAATCAGTTCCAGTTGAGGTGCAAATGTTCAACCACAGGAAATTATACTTTGGTTTATTTGGCGTCCCTCTGACAATCACTCCTCTACTACACAGGATTGTACAGAGTAAGTCCTTCCAGGATCAGAACACTTTCTAAAGTCTTGGTTTGATTACCCAATATATTTCAGGGTGCAGAACCAAATTTTATTCTTAAAGTGCTCCTAATCTTTTAGAAATCAGAACATACTTTACTTGAACCTTCCACCTCGGTGATGAAGAGCTGTGTCCTACACACTGAGAGAGATCCTTGGAGCTCCTTGCTTGCATGGAGCCAAGCAGAGCATGGGCAAGTGGGGCTTCAGGCTCTCTTTGCTGTGGTGAGACGGTACGTGCCCTGACAGTACCTTTGCAAACTGCATTGCTTTCATTGCATGGCTTCCTTTTAAAAAAGGTAATTCCATTGCAGGCTTGGCCCTTCAATGTGCTTAAGGTTAAGCATGTAAATATTTTAACTGATGTGAAAAAAATCGCCTACATGCCTACACATGTGATTAAATGCTTTGGTGGATCAGGCCAGAATGCCGAACACATTGTTGAATCAAGCAATGAGTATGTCTATAAACAAGATCTTTACAAGTTGACACAAATGTAGCACTTGCATTTTTTTAGGAATGTCATAATTGAGTTCAGCCCTGGCCTAAAAACACTAATTTTAGTAGGAGAAGGCTAGCAATTAATTTAGCCTTACTTCTTTTTTGATGTGAAGACAAATTCCTTAAGTGAAATTCTGTGGTGTTAATTTTATTAGTTACAGACATATATTCATCAATTGCTGTACAGTGTTATATGATGAATTACAGTATTGACAATATGCAAAAACTTTAAAAATATTTGGATTTCTATTTTTACCAAGCTTCAATTGCTTTTATGAACTATGGCATTCGTGTTATTGGCCACTGGAGCCCAGCTAAGAACATCAGAACATTATCCTGCCCTGCCCCTGAAAGTAATGAACTGTTTTCCAGGCTGTAAAATGTTGGTGTTTTGTGGTTTCCTGAAAGGGAGATAGCAGCTAGCTGTTCCTGGTCCCACTGAACGTGGTGTCAGAGTCGTCAGCTTGTATCAGAGACTGCAGGCCCCTGCAGGCATCAGCACAGAATTAGGGGATGAGCATCCCTTTATTTTATTTTACCATCATGACTGCACAACTGCAAGTAATCTTCAACCTGATAGCTCCACTAATAGTCAGCCTGTTAGCCACAACTTCATGCTTCAGGACAAGCAGCAGCGATGCTTTTATAATATCAAAAGTAAACAGGGATTTGCATGTGCTATTTTTATCTTGATTCTGTTTCTTTTAGTAGTGAAATTATTTTTGTTAGTTGCCATGAATTTTCTTAAAACTTACGCCACTTCTTTCTTTGCTCCTACTTCTATTCCAATGCATATCAAAAACCATTTTAAGTGGCATTAAATTTGTCCTTCCAAAAGTCTCCCAATAGAATTCCTACTTTATTCAGTCATTTATTCTGCACTTTGAGAGGACAGAGCTTCCATTGATTGCTGCACATTTGTATAACTGGGATTATTCATGTGGGGTAAGAAAATTTATGAAAAATTAGAAGCTACTATTTTTGCAAATTGATGTGGCAATATTCTAACCTCTCCAGTGCTGACCTCCTGTCTACAAGTGGAGGTTCCACGCACCTCAAACATGCTAGCGTTAATGAGAATGGTCTCTGCAAATGCGCTGCATGTAGCTGGGAAAGGAAAGGCTCCAGTGTTCTTGCTTGCTAATATTCTTCTTTGTTTCTGCCCTCTCCAACTCAAATGTTTTCTAGATATTTTTCTGGCAGCTTTAGCAGCATTAATGCATTCCAAACTAGAAAAGTTTCTGCTTCAATATCTTACTACTAACTCAATATGTACTGACCTCAAACCCAGGATAGTAGTAATTTGATATTGCAGCTCATTATTGTTACTCCCAGCAAGTTTCCCCTTGGAAGTGCATGATGTTTCCCCCTCCCTCTCACACACCCTCCCACCCTCCATTCAGAATTTGGTTTTAATTGTTCGGGAGAAAAATTTCAGACTGTGAGCCAACTATATATTTCCAGGGGGTACAAGATATTAATAGAGCTACATCGTGGCCCCGTATATTGTAATAAACTGTGCTGTAATTTGTTTACCCACCGTAGACAGTAACTAACATTCAGATAAATGGAGTTGGCGCCTGTGAGATTTATGATATACTTCTGTGCTTAGCAATGTTTAATCAGGGAGTTAAAATATTACAGTGTAAAATCCTTTACAAGCATGCACAAACAGAGAACTACCATTAGAGGCTTGGCAGACATACTCGGTGTCAAATAGTACCTCCAGACACTCTCAAAACACAAAGAGGAATATTCAAAGCAGCTACTAACTGACTAGCATTATTTGAGAACCACGTCAGAGCTCATTTTTTTTTAGGGGGGCTTGCTTTTGAAGTGACAGAATGATAGGCAGGGACAAGTGGGCTTGTCTGCAGAGCCCATCAAGCTGAAAGAAGTTGGGCTGGGTGGAAAGTGTTGAGGTGGGGGGGTGGGTAGAAGGGAGGTGAATTTTGGTCAAAAAGGTGGTAGATGCCTGTCACAGAGCTTAGACTGTTTGGATAAGACAGGCTAGCATGTGGGGGGATCAGCATGAAGCATCACACCTGGAGGAAAAGACAACTAGCTCCAGCCTCAGTGCCATAAGCCTGGCTCCACAAAGTCTAGCCAACATCTGGAATGGATATCAAGAGACACAGTGCAGCCCTGACTGGCGCTCTACTCTACCTTTGTACTTTTCACTGCAAATTGAAAAGCAAAACAGACATCAAGGATATATTTATATAACTGTCTTCAAGCTGCATTTTCTACTCCCATCTGCTGCACATGATAAGTTTCAAGTGTTTTCTAATAAAAAAAAAAAGGATTTTTTTTTTTTTTTTTTTACTCCTTCTTCAGTATACAGACTGACCTTTTTTTATTCACAGCTTTAAAGGAACAGTAAATATTTTACAGCCAGAGGAAGTGTCAGCACTGTAAGACTTTCTGCTATTGACATTATTTAACCACGCTGGCTATTGAGCCAAATGTGACAGGGTGTGAGTCAGTGCGTGTGCAGACGCCTGCATTTGCCTCAGTGTGCAAACGAGCTCGTTTGTGTGCATTTCTATGAGCACATGTGCTTTGAAGAGGAACGTTCCTGAGAGTTTTTCACTTTATTTTCACATCATGCTGCTGTTATGTCCCTCAAAGGGGGAGGTGAGCCCTGTATGTTCAAACAAGAGACCTTGTGGTAAACTGCACTTCAGGAGGGACTTGCTGAAGGAATGCAGCCTCCATATCAAAAAGGCTCTGGTTTTGCTCTCTGCTTCCCAGCTATGTAGCGGATGAGACCAGATCAGCCTTCTAGTCAGGTTGATCAATTATGAGGGAAATAACCTGTATGAGAAATGGTTACATTTGTCTGTGAAAATTTGCTTTCTGACCACAAGACACCAAGCTGGGCCTGGCCATACAAGGGTTTTGGCAGAGACACGGACAGCATGGATTGGTGCCCTCCCCAGTAAAACCAGAAAGGCTCAAATATTACAAAATATATCCTGGATCACATGGGCAGTAATATGTATGAGTAGTCATGAGAAAGTACAGTGATCTGAAACAGTCAAGTTCAGCCTATGAGAGAGGGTAGGAACCAGAGATACACATCCAGCCTAAGAAATATCTCCTCTTTAGTACAGAGCCTGATCCCTATCTACCTCACTTAAATTAGACAGCTGCATTAGTTAGAGTTATACTCCATTTAAAATGTTCAGGGAAAAAAAAGCTTTTTGAGTCCAAAGGTGAGAAGTTTCACCAATATTAGTAACAGATATAACAATCCTAGAGAAATTGGCTGGAACATCAAAACTATCATTTGCTATTACTTGTTGCTCTCATTAGAAAGGAGAATCATAATGGGAAAAGCTCCAGTTTCTCCCATATTGAAAAATTCCAATTTTCAGCTGTTTTAGTACTGTGAACAGGAGATAGGGATGTAAAACATGCTGTTCTGTTTTGACTGCACATTTCACCATATAAGCCTGGAGAACCAGTAATACCTCTATCCACTCCTAGGTAAAATACCTATTATTCACACATTGCAGGGAAAACATGAGGTTTAAACAAGGTCTTATTTAAAATAATTCTGAATTTTGTGTTGGAATTTTACAGCTGTTTTATAGACATCTATTGAAGAAGAAATATTTTTTTCTTTTCCTCCATGGGAAACAGTACCCTTTTTCAATAAAATAGCATTCAAGGAAAAATATGTTGTCCTTAATAGGAGTTTTATTTTTAATAAAATATTTTAAAGTGAAAAAATATTGTTTTCATCAACATTTCTTATACAAAAACCCCCATCATTTCTAATGCATTTTACTTGTAATATGCTTCAGACTTTTCAGTTAAAAAGTGCTGTATAAAATAACATATTAATAGCATGGTAAGAAGTTAAATATTGTGAGATCCTATGAATTTCAAAAGACATAGGAGAGATATTTTCAGCTGAACTTGTCTAAAGTAATATCTCAGTGTAATCTGGAAAGTGGATCATTCCGTAACATTTATTGTAAATCTTTCTGTGTTACCTAATGAAACATTTGCTCTCTTCCATATTATGGAAACAAATACAAATATATGATTTTCATTTGCTGCTGTGTTATCAGCAGCAATTATTTTGTTAGACAGTCTAGAGATTTTTGTATTTGGGGTATTTTTTTACCATTTAAAAGCCTATAACTTCACTCCATTTGGAAAATGGGGTAACACAGGATCTGTGAAGTGAAACTCACAAGAAAAAGTAAAGCTGGTGAGAAATCACAAAAAGGAGAAGCCTATTCTTTAACTGAAACCAGTCACTGAATGGATCAGGCAAATATCACAGACCAAAAAAAAAAAAAAAAAAAAAAAGTAGTAATACTTGCTCTCCTAATTTTGAAAATATATTTTTCCTTTGATATCTCACTGGCAAAATTCAGGCATCTTCCCAATGTAAATTTGGAGTTTACTGCTTCTGAAGCTATGGTCCCAAGTGAATTTATCATGACAAAAGTAGCATATGACAAAAGAATTGCATGTGCTTTTAGTATAGAAACTCTGTGGAAAGAAACTCCAGGCCAGTGTTTGGACACAAAGAAGGAAGTACTGTTTCACAGCAGTATTTGAGATGTGTTTTGTAGTGCATATGCATTCAAAATAAAAGCTTCATGAGTTTGCTTTCTGGATAGTAGGACATTTCATTTCCCTTTTAACAGAAGGGATCACAGATCAAAGGAAAGCAGCCAGGTGGGTCAGAGGGAAACACCAGCATTTCCTGACCCCATTACTTGTTTACAGATAAACACCAGAAAGCAGTTAAAGTAACAATATGTTTTCACAAGAGCAATAAGGAAATAGAATTAAATACATCTAAAGAAAAAGAGGTATATGTCTAAATTTGAAAGCCTTGAGTTTGTTTAATCATGTTTCTATAGTGATTTAGAATACTTTCAATATTATGTCTCTATCATTTATTGTGTCATTTATTAAATTCAAATGAAAGAAGTTTTACTCTACAGAAGGTCTAAAGAAACCAGAAAGTCGTCTCTATGTAGTTTGTAGTGACATTGCAGTGAGGGCTGCCGCAGATCATACTACCAGGTCCCTCTTACAACAAAGAAAGTAAGGACATCTGCACACTGTAGAGTTAGACATCCCACACTGAAGGGTCCTGACTGCAAATTCAACATCAAGATAACACTAAAATCCTAAAATATGCTGAGTGAGGTTCAGTTTCTGAGTTTGTTCCTCCCTCATATTTCATGTGATATATTTCTCAAAGAGGGAACCTGCTCATTCTCTCTGTTTACCAGTATCTGCCTGATAAAGTAGAACTGAAAACACTGTGTTGTGCTGGAACGTGAAGAAGTTCAGAGTTCAAAACAATTGCTTGCTACAAAAATAAAGGAAGGCCTCTCCTGTGAAATCTATGAACTCGAAACAGGGATACAGAACTAGTCGTTGCCAATAACTTTAACTTCATTTATCTATATTTGGCAAAAATTGTGCTGCAGCTGGAGATGAAATGCTGAGCTAAATAACTGCAGCGACGTGAGCTTCAAAACAGCAATTACTAAGCTGTGCTGCCTTGTGTAAGATTTTACTTTTATTTATTGTATTTAAAGAAACTCTGTATCTATGTACAGTACAACAAGAACGTCCTGATCAAATAATGCCTGACTGCAAGGCATCTCAGATCCACTGTCAATATAACTCAGTGTTTAGCAGGGAAAACATGTTTTTCATGAAGCCAGACTACAATGCTGTGCATGGCAGTTTTATAGTTTTACATACCTTTATATTGTCTCTAATTGCAAGGAGTAGCTCATATTAAACCTAAATTGGGCATATCAAAAACGATGAATGTATTTTTTTCTTACTATTATAAAAGCTAGTAGTTTTAAAAGGCTGAAAGAAAGGTACACACAATCCCTTTCTTCACGGAAACAAGAACAAAAAAATCATATTAATAATGTTGTTGGAGGAACTGCTCACCAACACTATTTCTATCATCTTTTTTAATAAGAGAATAAGAAAGCTGGGAGCATGTTCCTATCTCTTCTTTCCAGGCAGACGTTTTTGTTCTCAAAAGAGAAGCCCAAGTAGCTGCAATTATGGGTGTTCTGTGGTGTTAACTCCACATATGTGTCTGCTATCACAATGCAGCCTCACAGTGGCCTCCCTCTAAAGCGCTTCATCTAGGGACATGTTGACATTTCAGAGAAAGAAAAGGAGAAAATGAAGTGACATATGAGTATTCTTCTAGTTGTCCAAGAAAATGGATGCTGATGCCATAAATCTAGCTCCTTCCCAAAAAGTAATGTGATTGAAATAATATTGCAATGCCAGAAAAGCTGACTAATTGTCTGGATTCCAAAACTGACATAATTTTTCCAAGATGACATAGTATTATTAGTAGTATCCAGTCCCTCAAACAGTGAGTTTTATCCTCATTGGCCATATTTCTAATTCTCTTTCTCTTTACTCTCACAGACAGAAATTCTGATAAAGAGTCCTCCCTTCTTTCATTTTGTTGGTCATTCATGAGATTTTTGACCCTAACAAATACAAACTTTTTCACTATCTCAGTCATTTTCTAGATGCAGTAAAAAGCATTTCTTTGAGACAAACTGCCTTTCAGCAGATGGTTCCCAAACATTTAGAGCCAGTGGATTATTGCTCTCCTTCAAAGTCATCAAAAATAATTAATTAATTAATACTTTTATAATCTACTTGAAGGTAATAGAAAATTTCTCAATACATTTCCAGATTTCATTTGCAGATCATCTCCCAAGACTCCATTGACTGACCGTGAGTCGCTGGTGTATACAAATCTGCTGTTCTATTGTATGCAGAACTGGTGACATTTTTTCTTCATCATCTGCATTCTGCAAGCATCTATGTCAGAGGAAGTAGCCACATAGGTTATAGTAGGTCATATTGCATAATTTTTCACTAACTTCATCAATGTTAGATTTTTCTGTGTTTAGGGAGAACCAAACTGGCTGTTTATATGTCCTGGAATGCTGCTATCCTTATTTCAACATCATGGTAAAGACAAGAGATGAAGCTTTGCCGCTTGTCACGTCCTCTCAAAATGAACAAGGTCCACCTTGCTCCATTGAATAAACCTCAGTTCAGCACTATACATAGAGATATGTCTTTTACTCTGATTTTGTCACTCCAGTAGATCTGGTGATTCCATCCTCTGTTAAATTGTTTCATACCTGAATAGAAAGGAAATCAAAGAAAGGCAAAGCAAGCCAAGGAAAGGCATAGGAGTCTAGCATGGATCTTCAGCATTTTTGATGGAATTTATCTACCTTTCGTTAGTGGATATAGCTGGGCTCCTCTTTTCATTTATCCATACTATAAGTTACTCTGGCAGTTCCATAGACATAATGTAGAAATATAGAAATATTTCACTGTTAACCTATACCTGCATCACCAGCAAGTCATCTACAAGCTATAGTTGTTCTCAAAGTACCTGTTAGTATAGGATATCTTTCAGAATGGAAATGAGGTATTGCAAAGCACATGCATCTAGCAGCCATTTGCATCCCTAGATCAGCTCTGTTGAATTGACTGAGAAGCTAATTCCAAAGTCCCTCTAACCTGATATTCCAGCCTGAGCAGGTCAGTGATTAGCTGCTCTTCACAGTCAAGTCCTCATACCTTGAAGGACGTGGAAACTCCATCATAGTTTACTCTTCCTTTGCAGAGTCACTAAGAGATGGCAGAGTTAAATATTTCTACAGCCATCATTCTGAACTCAGTAAACCAAATGAGCCAAAGCATTCCAACATCTGTGCTAATGCTTTTAAAATACAGTTTTCTGTTTTTACATCAGAAAGCTCATACTTACATGTACATCCTGCTAAAAGAGAGAGACTGCACACATATTTACAACGTAATCTAACTTGTACCAGAGGCTGCTAGGGATTAAGTGACTGGAAGTTAAAGGATGTTGACACTCTGATATATGGCTCTCTGCTTCTACTTTAACATCTTACAGCCATCGCAAATATTCAGTGTTGTTTGGGCTGGGGTGTTTCAACATAACATGAAGCAGGAACTACAGCAACATATAATTTACAATGGAGAGTCTACATTTTACTTTCACATATAGAACACATAGAGGATTCTTCCTTTTAAAGTAAAGTTTCCTTGTTCATTCATCACACCCCACTACTCACCACCACTTAGGTATCTTAAGGAAAATGATGTACCATGCATCAGAAAAACTGACAGGGCAAACGACTGAAATTGAACACATCTGTACAAATTGTGAAGAAACTGCAGGACTCTTAAACAAACAATAATAATGGCAGTTACATTTCTTTTCTAAAAATGGAATCATTCCTCTGCCATTTACAATAGTTCAGTATTTATGCACCTCCGCAACTCTTCAAACCACACTTGTTGACTTGTTCAAAGCCTAGATTGTGGCTCTGTCTCTTTGGAAAGGTCATCAACTAGAACAGAACATAACAAAATAATATCCTGGCTAACTCTTTGTGTTTAGTAGGATAACAGCACTAAGGAATCTTCTCTTTGCTAACAAGGTCACATTCTGCTTCAGAAAGACTTTTGTGCACAATGATGTCTGATTGCATGAAAATCTTTGCACTGAGCTTACTCTCCATTATCTAATTCACTGCCCTGAAGTGAATTACATAATTATCTTCTGTTCCATTCTTAGCTATTAAACGGGAAAGACTATGGTATTGAAGCTTGTGTTCATGTATATGATTACCTTGGTAATAGAATCATTTGGAATATTCTTCTTCAAGTTGCTGATACGCATTGGCTGCTCTTTGTCTGCTGCAGAATTTTCCTCCTCTGGGCTACTGTATCAACTCTTATGTTCCCAACTCCTCTGCGGTAGCCTGGACATAAAGTCTATGTCACCTCCACAACCACTCAGATAAAGACACAAGAAAATAATAAGTCTTTTAAAACAAGGAGCTTCTTCTGGACCAGAAAGCCTTTCAGATGAAACTCATGTGGTAAGATATAGGCAACTCATAATTCTTCCCACTCCTGCCTCAAGCAGACATTGTGTTTTGCTCTTGTAGAGACATGCATCCTCATTCACATGGGGTGCTGACATCCTTTTTTCATAAGATAACTGCAGTCCAGGAAAATTACTGTCACAGCAGTAAGGCAGTTCCCATTTCCACACTCTCCTAATCTGCCTCTGCCTCACTTTGGCTCCTTATGCTGATTTTTATGCCAGCTGAGGGCCAGACTCATCAGTCTCTTAGCTTATGGTATATCACCTCTGTGGAACTCATGGGGTTTTTTTGTTTATACCACAGAAATCACTTTCACCTGTTAAAAGAATAACTTTGCTCCACACATGGGAACATCCTGCATATTTCAACCTAGCACGGCATTGCTGTCATTCTGGCCTGACTATTGCCAGTGACTGTTCAGACACAAGACAGCAATAAACCCTATATTGAAACTAAAGTATCTTTTACAAGGAAGTGCACAATCGAGAGCTGGTAATCTGCAATCATTTAAAAGGACCAGCAAAATCATATTGCACATCATGTATTGTGGTTGCAGCAAAGAAATAAATGAATAGTTCATATTACTTGATAGCAAAGAAGTTAGGACAATAGTTTCTGAAGAGAAACTATTGTCCTATCTTTTCTAAATAAGAAAAAATAGAATATATAAAAACAATTTATGAGGTTTACTAGACTCAAGGCCCTCAATTTTTATTTGGTTGGTTGGCCTGTTGGGATTTTTTGCTTGTTATGGAGATATTTTCTTTCCTTATAGAGAGTGCAATATTGTTAATAACAAAGGACCTACTGTTGATAGTAGATCTGGCCTGAATATCATTCAACTAAATTTCACTATAAGGTCAGAAATAACAGTTACCCTGTTATTAAATCCATATTCTAGCACAAATACTTTGCTAGCACTTTTCTTCATATGGCTGACAGGAGGTGAGGAGCAGCAATAGTGAGAGAAAACTGTGGAGTCTCATTCATCCTAAAATATTGCATAAAATTTAGTTTGTCATTTTCATCTGTAATGCTGAACTGTTTTCCCCTAAATTCCCAAGAGCAGCCGGGTGAACCAGGAAAGTATAAGAGTAAAGATTAAACAGATTTTCTTTCCTAAATTTCCACTCAGATGAGGGGGAAGGGCTCAAAAAAACCAGTTAACTGCTTTTTTTTTTTTTTTTTTAATTAAAAATTTGAGATGGTGCCTTTTAATTTGCTAATTAACAACTTTTACTGTGGAGAATACTGCCAAAATGAGATTATTTGATAAAGATTCATTAGAGAAGAAGAAAAATAGAAATTATAGGAATGAAGATCTTAGATAATTCAGAATGCTCCACTGAAGCCAACAGAGCCAAGGATGCAATTTAGGGTACATAGTTTCCAAATTTTTGTTTCCTGTATTTTCACATATTGCCTACTAAAGCAGCCATTATGAGCAACTCGATAGGTGCTGTGGGCTGATTATATGACAAATCAAGATCAGGTGAAATAACACACAGCATTTGCCAGGAAGTATAATCTCGGGAATCCTGAAATTATTTCTGGATTTACACTGAACAAGTGCAATAAGAGTTTGAGAGCTAGATGCTGATAATGTTGCTAACTATCACTCTGGTTACCTACCCAGACACATGAGACTGGTTCCATTCCATCCTTCACTAAACACAATTTTAACCCAAACCACTTTTCTCCAAAGAGAATGTCCAAAGACATTGAACTAGGCATGTAGGCTATGCAGACACTCTCTATGTTATTTTAATATTCCTTGAGTTGACAAGAATATAGCCCAGTAGCCTAATGGCTACTTAGTCTGTAGACTACCTTAGCCTCAGGCACGGGTCTGAACCAGTCATAACACAACCTGAATACTATGTTAAAATCTTTCTTTTTTTCAAGCAAATGTCTTAACAAGAGACTGCCAATCAATCTAAATACTAACCTTCTCTATCTGTTTCTGGTGATGTCTCACAATAATTGGTTATTTATCAATCCAGTTTAGCTCAGTGGTTAGGGCATTGTTCTAAGAAACATGAAAGTGGCTTCTCATCCTCTTTCACTGATAAAGTCATTAATGCAATGAAACAGTAATGACTTAACAGCATTTTACCAGGACAACTTAGCCAGATGGCTCACATTTTCTACTATGAGTAAGATACCAGGATTTAGTCTTAGCTAGAAGAAAAGAGGGAATGTCTCCCACACTAAATACATAAATGATAAAATAACTTAAAACAGACTAAGCATGGAGGAAGAAGAGGACTAAAAAGGAGATGATAATGGAAAATGATCCTGTCCCAGGTCAAATAGACAGTACATTAAAAGTGGAATTAAAATTCAAACTCCTGTCAGACAAACACAGACTCAGTAACTACAAAGCCTTGCTTGCCCTCATTTCTTTTGCTACTAGTTTTCCTACCTTATCAGACACTCATCAAGCCACTTCATATCACCTGGCTTTAGAGCCCAGACGTGCAAAATTTGTCAATACAAATTGTCCCCAAGCTCTATTTCTGGAGACATTTCTTCCTCTTAATCTGAGATAGGTTTTAACATAGCTGAGGTGAAACATCCCTCCAGGCTGCAGTGTTTGACTAAAAGAGTGGTCTATAGTTGTGGAACTGAGCTAGGATGACTTCATTTCAGACACCTGAACTGAGCAAGAGAAACCTCTATAAATCCAGCTGCCCTGTCTACATACAACAGCTGTTTATCCTACAGAGTTATCATGATAGTTACCGCATGTTCCAAAACCTTCAGAAAAGGTATCACGTATGCATTATTTTCACCACTTTGCAGTCAGATTCAAATTCATTTATAGGCTGCTATTACTCTTCAATTCTTAATAAGCCCATCCTAATTTTTTACAGAAGTTTAAGTTAACAATGACTAAGTTCCAACAACTCAGTAACCATCCTTAATAGCTGGCTTTTTAATGGCATCCAAGATGAAGAATAGAAAATGTTTCAGTGATGCTGACCAAAAAGATGTGTCATCTCTTCATGAATAAGAGAAGGGGGAAAGCACTCCATAACTGAACATACTCACCAGTTGGAAGAGACAGTGGCAACTGGCAGGTGCAAAAAAAGCCATTCTGGGGCTCTAGATGTTTTTCTCTGTATTCCAAAGGACAAACAGCAGAAGAGCTTTCTGTGAAAAGAAACAAATCCAAATTTAGTCCAGAAGTGACTAGTCAATTAAAAGGGACAGTATCCAAACTTACACATTTTTTATGGATTAGGCCCATCACACATACACTGTTTTTCAATATTGTTCTCTGCAATAAAAACTGAGATTGTTTTCTGAAAAGGATGCCAGCTGTTTCCTGTTCATGCTACTAATACATAACATTGCCATTGTATCACATCAAGGGATCCTCACTCTGATCACCAGCCAGAAGAACAAATGTACTATATTAAGTAATTCCTCATAAAAGTCTATTGGTGTAATTCAGCCTAGTCACACTGACTTCGGCAACATTTTACTCCTGCTTAGGACCTAATCTGATTTTAATTTAACTTCCACATGATTAACTAATTGCTGTACACTTATACATAGGAAATCCAATTCTATAGGTTATGATCACATAGTTAGTCACACTTATTTTGAACTCTCAGGTGCACTTGAAATAAAAAGGTACAAGAACAACAGAAACCTTGTGTCATGAGCTGTCTTGCTCTCCTTTGTCATGAAGAAGCAGTCTCTGACCTTCTGCAGCTCTTACTGTGAACATTCCCTTCCCTCCCAAGAGGCGGTCTTCCCCAAGAAGCCATGGCCTCATTCCATGTAACTCAAAACTGCTGTTTCCATGGTTAATATTTCTGACTTGATTGGCACCACTAGTAATTGAACTGCAGTCTCTTGAGCACAGCAAGCTCTATTCATTAGCCCCTATTGTGTTAGGACACTGCATCAACCCACATTATTTTTCTGTGTAAAAGGGAGAAAATCAGCCATGAATATAAAGTTATGTTTCCACACAAAATTATGCAGTTTTGCTATTCTATTATTTTTGTGAAATTAAATAAAATATTGCATATAAATTTTATTTATGTCAATAAAAGTGCAATATGGGAAAAGGCACCTTCATTTTGACTGCATAATATTATGTATATCTAAAACCCAAAATAGTTTAGTATCAGCTTTATGAGAAGGCTTTTGGTTTCATCACATATTAACAAAACCTTTGCAGTCTTCTGTCTCCTTTTCTCCCACTTTATATAGAGTTACACTTTATATGAATTTGCTGATTTGAGTCAATATGTGATAGAACGCTATATAAGTAAAGAAAAAAAACAATATATCAGAAGCTTTCCTTTTGGTAAAGAAATAGGACAGATAAGCTTCAAAATGCAGCTTTCAACTGCCTATTCAGACAAACACTTTATGTATTTTATGTATTTTATATATTTTAGTCAATTTTATAGATGACACTATGGTATACGTAAAGAAATTAGACCAATTAGAAATTACTTCCTTTTGAGATGACAGGTCAATAGAAGTAGACAAAACATGAAAAATATTTTGTATTCTGATCTCTTAAAAACTTCCATAAATTAATAACCTCCAACATCAAGAAGATGGCCATACCAGCAAGTTGTTCGAGAGTTATCCTTCTGTTCATCCTGCTGCATTTTTAGTATAATAAATACCCTCTTATTTTCATCTTTGCAAAAGTTTTCATATTTTGTCTGTTTTATTCCTTCTTCCTTTCTCCCTTAGACAGGACCATGAGAGATGTCTGAGAAATATTCACCACATAGATTCTTCCACATGAGGAAAAGGGCGAAAAAGGAACACACTAAGAGAAATATAAGTACTAAAGGAAAAAGTTTTGCTTTACTCCATCAGGTTGCTTTGGCATTGTGAGATGGATCTTGGAAGACTAAAGAGCTTGCAGGGCTTCAGAAATGTGAGTTAGGGAAAGGTGGATGCAAGAGAGAGCAAGAGACAATGTCAGATACTGACAGTGGACAAACTGCTTCTCATTGTAGCTTGTTATTAAGGGGAGTAAGATATTCTCCTATTAAGGGGAGTAAGATATTCTTCACACTCTCGATGCTAAAATTCCCACCTTTCTACAATTTATACATTGTGTTGAAAAAGCAGTAATTTATTCCCAATTTCTTCAGTTTCTGGTCTCACCTGAGTCCACTGTACTATGTAGAGACAAATAAGTTTACAAGGACAAGTCACACAAAACCATACATGTTCTAGCAGGGACACACTCATACAACACAACAGTGCAAAAGATCAGCGCTGACACATTTGCCTCCCCAAGGTCATGGGATGGATGGCCTGTCAGTGGTTCTGACTTGTTTCAGCTCTCTCTGAGAATGTTCAGTGCTTGGAACATCAGAAAAATCTTGTTGTGTTCCATTTTACACAAATGTCTATTGAAGCACACAAAATTGGTGGTACTATATATTTAGATCCTTTTCCATAGCATATAGATAATAGCTTTTATCTTTCCTTTTATCATTGTGAAGCTTACTTTTTATTTGCAAGGTACTTGGTTGATAAGACCTGCAGTTGCTGAAAGAAAATTCATGGCACTGTGAAAATTCCTTATCTGGCGTGTGCCTGCTGCTGGGACTGCATATGAGCACTAAGAGTGACAAATAGACTGCGAAATGCAGTATTAACAGGACCTGCTTCATTCTGAGTGAGTGATTCTCTGGTGCCCAATACGCTGGTTGAGCCAAGCTAGCGAGGTTCCGAGGACACACACTATTTCCTTCTTCCCCACATCAAGTTTAGATTAGATAGTCCAATAGATTTAAAGTCATTATAGGGAGGACTGGACAGCAGAAAATAGCAAAATATTCATTTCTCAAGAAAAAAATATTAAAACTAATTTTTGATCATCTCATCCAGCAGCCTCTGTCCATGCCGTTCAATGACCAATGTAGGCACCCTTTGGAAAATCATTTTGTGTGATCAAGTGATAGTTTTCATAGCACACATGCCAATGGATATGTCAACAGGAATCAGATCAAGGCCTGTGGTTCTCACAGTACTAATGCATTCATACTTCTGATTACCTCATTTCCCAGCTGTAAGTTGTTTTAAATGTAATCTGCCGTTAATTTATCTTTGAGTGTGCATAATCTATACAGCTACATGTCTTCTTATATTTAGCCTACATTTTTAAGTTAAACAGTAACGTGATGCACCAGCCCACACTCCGTACCAACAGCCGTGTGCTCCCAGAGCATGGGCATACATGCTCCTGTAGCTTTCTGAGTTCTTTATTTCTCCAGGGCTCTATTAGGAAGAGCATTGCCAGCAAGTAGAAGGAGGTGATCCTGCCCCTCTACTCAGCCCTGGTGAGGCCACACTTGAAGTGCTGTATCTTGGAGTTCTGGGCTCCCCAGTACAACTGTGACATGGAGCTCCTGAAGCAGACCCAGCAGAGGCTAAAAAGATGGTTACTTGACAGGAACATCTCTCTTATGAAGAAAGGCTGAGGAAGCTGGGTCTGTAGACTCAAAAAGAGGTGACAGGGTGGATCTCATCAATGTCTATAAGTACATGAAGGGAGGATGCCAGAAGGATGAAGCCAGACTCTGCTCAATGCTGGGCAATAGAACAAGAGGCAATGGGCAGAAACAGACACACAGGAGGTTCCACCGCAATTTGAGGAAGAACTCCACTGTGCAAGGGACCATCCGCTAGAACAGGTTGCCCAGAGGGGCTGTGGAGCCTCCCTCATTGGTCATATTCAAGAACTATCTGGACACAATCCTATGTAATGTGCTCCAGGATGACCCTTCTAAGCAGGGAGGTTGGACCAGATGCCCTGCTGTGATCCCTTCCAACCTTACCCAGTCTGTGTTTTCTGCTCTTCTTTTCAGTGCCTCATCACCATGTGGGATTTGTAGCATTAAGTAGCTCCACAAATGGTCATTTCTGGCATGCATTAACTATACACCGTTGTATTTCACAATTTACACAGTCCTCTTCAAGCTCCTGCTGGGACCACTGCAAGCAAATCTCATGTATGAGCAGACTGGTTATTTTCATGCCCGTCAGCTTTCATTCCTTTTGTTGGCCAACATGCCTGCTACATAAATAATCATGGTTTAAGAATAGAGCTAAATTCTATTTCTCTGTTTGACATGCTGAACTAACTGCAAATATTCTCAGCTCAGCTTTTTAGAGTAGTTTGTAAACAGCACAAAACCCAGATGTGACTCAAAGGATACTCTCATGTAAATATAAAAAGTCATAATTCAAAGTACAATGTTAAATCTCAGTAATTCACACCAATTTGAGCTTTCCACTTCAGTTACAAAAACCCTGACCTGACAAATACTACTGTGTAAATTTGTATAAAATTGAGTATATTACAGGGTTTCAAAATCATAGTCACATTATAATAATAGCAGTGGACTTTTCCCTGGAGCCCAGTACATGCACACAGATTTTCTAGAGAGCCGGGGGAATGTTGGTGCACCAGCACTACTGAAGGTCAGTGGGATTTCCGTGGCTAAATCCCTAAGACATGTTAGAATCAGTCTGTTGCAATCACTAATTCAGGTACCATATACAGATATTCACTTCTATATTTTAATACAGATAAAACACTAGGCTTCATTTGGACTGATTCTTAATCACACCTGCTTACATATTTTTACAGTGAGGTAATACATGTTGGTAAAGTCGTCTCTAATGGGAGATAGAGCATCTGAGTCTAGCTGTGGCTGTTTATTATATTTGTTTCTATTCTCTTGGGGTTTCTTTCCTTATCTTCAGCATTTCCCATTCTGAAGGCAAGTTTTTCATGTGTCTTTTGATACACACAGTGTTTTTCTTCTTGGCCACACACTTTTCTCTCTGCATCACCAGGCTGAATTCAGAAGGAATTAGTGACTTAGCTGCTTCCTTCTCCAAGTTGTATTTACAATTATGATGATTTGTGTTAACTCCTTCTTGTTTTCTGATAGAACTGAAGCAAAATTAATGTGTTTGTTAGCCAGACACTAGGGAAGTTTTTGGAGTTAGAGATATGTCTGTGGTACCAGAGCACTGTAAGGGACAAAAGAGACAGTCATACAACTCCTATAAACCTCCACTCTTACCCATCCAGATTGGGCTCTCCCTCACTTCCACAAACATGTAAGTGGGATTATACCCCAGACAATCTTGCTGAGCCCAGTAAGAAGCAACATTACATTAGAACACTTCTATCCATCACAGCACAAAATCCATCAATGAGGGAGCAAATCATTCATATACACATGAGGCAATATTGTGCTTGCACTATGGAAGGGGAGCGCTCCTTGAGCAAACATCAAGTGCTGGGGAGGAACCCCCAGCAGGAGACTGCACATGAGGTCTTCTCCCTGTGAGCCCCTGAGAGATGACAGACACGGATTCAGAGCAGTGCTACAGATGGGCTACACAAAGAGATGTGCACTGGACAGCAGCTGCTTGGACACACTGATCACTGCTACATATTGGATTCCAGTGAATAAAACAGTCACTGTTTCACTCCATAAATGTGAGGAACAAGTGCAGCAGAGTCCAGGTATATGAATGCACATTGAACCAAAACATTTGAAACTGTTTTGAGTATTCAAACAAACAATAAAAATAAAAACCATTTTAGTAAAATATTATCTTAATGTTTGACCCAGAGTCCCAAAGATATAAGCTATATGAGGATCAGTGTTCAGCTCCTTCACAACTGGAAAGTAGTAAAATGTAATTATCTTATAGCTGGAAGATAAATAACAGTCCCTGTAGGAAACTGCAAGTAGTATTGCAAAAGATTAGGCTTATTTGGTTTTGTTTTCTTTTACACAGGGTAATATAATTGCTGAATCATTATTAATAACTGTTTATGTCACAGTAATGCCTTAAGCTACCCTCCAGGACGAATACTAAAAAGGATACACCCTAAGCAATAGCTCCAGCAGAGCAGGGAAGATTATATTTTCCCTGGACCTGGGTCCTCTTGCACCTGCAGTTGAGCTGCTCCTCAAACTGCCAATGCCCCCCATGTGTGTGATTTGTGGGGTGCTACTGAGCAAGTGGTACTACTTTCCTTTCATCTGCTGTGGAGACTCAATCACCCCGCAGATCCTTAAGTCTCCGAGAGATCTGTCAAGGAAAATAACCCAAGCTTGGCATGCAGTCAGCTATGATAGTCAATATAAATAATTCCCTATCTTTGGTATCAGGCACCATGCAGCTCCCACTCACCTCAGTTAGGAGGGAACTGGTCCTGTGTATTGCCCAATTTATCAACATGATACATTAAGTCTGTCTGGAAGACAAACAAGGGGACATATTGTGGTGACAAACGAACTCTTCTCAAGTTGTGAGATAGATTGCATGATGAACATGTGCAGTATGCCTTTTCCAGCTCATGCTTCTAAACTGAACTGTGATGTCCTTCCTGAATAAAAGCTGCATTTTATCTCACTGATAAAGCTGGCTATCCTCTCAGAAGAAGCCTCTCAGAATTCCATTCTCAGGTATACAAGTGCCTAATGAGACAGAGATTCATAACTCTTTGCCTGATGAAATTTTGTGTTGTCTTTCTCTTTGGGGAGAGATGAAGTAGTACATTTCCATTCAGAGGAAGACAAAGGAAAAAGAGCAAGCCTTATGATGTAAAACCATCATAGTTCTTGCCTGCCTCCTAACAAAATTTTTTGCAAAGGCAAATCCACCTCAGTCCCATGCTTCCCCTCTAATTCACCATCACTTGAGAGAGAAGAAAGAGCAGACAACACAGAGTAATTTTTAAAAGGCATTAGGAGTAATATTGTGACAAAAAAGTCAGCAGCATTTCAACACCTCCAAACACAGAACGGTAGAAGTGCGCTTGTCAAAGCACAGCTACACAACAATTTCTGGACTTGCCATCCACAGTGTAAAGTATGAAGGTGGGAAATCTCCAGGAACCTGAAAGACATAAAGATAGCTTCCCTACTACCAACCAAATTGTTCTGGGGACCTTTTCACTTCTTATGCCTTTGAAAACTTATCCTCCAAATGTAGTGGATGTTAGAGTTATTATAAAATCTGCTATACCTGGACTGCACTATCTGAAAACAGATTATCTAAAGATAGTAATCTTCTAATAACATCTTTTCAAATTATCTGTTCTCCTCTTGTCATTGATATGTTGTCATATGCTCAAAATGCATTATAAGTATTGATGCTATGCTTGTATTACCTGGCTGGAGAAAACTGGTTAGCATGGAAGTGTTAAGAAATCAGTCACAAAAAATAGCCCTACTTAAAATAAATATATTAGTGTATGAGGAATATACAACTCAGATAGCTAGACTAAGAAAGAAGTTGACACAGGGTATACACTTAGACTGTGTTGAAGTATTATTTAAAATGCTAGGTGCTTTAGTCCAGCTTTTTACACTCACACCAGTTACTCCAAGGCTATAGGAATTTGGATCTTACCTTGTAGTCTGTAGGGAATTTGTATCATCTTGTAGTCCCAGGAACAGGCAAAAATCAGTGTCCTGAGACCCCCAACTCACATCAGTTCTTTCATCAGGTTGATTACTGCTCCCTTTCAACCTTGCTCCCCTGATGGTAAGGCCTCTCCAGGCAGCACATTTGGGCTGGTGGGCTCAGAGTTGCTCACACACTGGGCCAGCTGGGTGTTACCACCAGGTAAGAGCATCCAGACCTGTCCACGTGGAGTATCCTTTTGCCTTAAGCATGCAATTCAGCCCTTGATATCTTAGATCCTCAATGTTAGTCCCTGGGTTACCCCAGGGCTACCAGGCTGGAACCTGTGTTTGGTCCTATAGGGCTCCAAGAAAAAAGCAAAATATACTGGTAATGACATATCTCTGCTCCAGTTGCATCTGTGTTATGCTACAGCTATGCAAATATGAGCAAACTACAGACCTTTTTCTCACTAGAGATATTTCCTTAAGCATAGCCCAGCCCTCACTCAAACATAGTCAAGACCTGAACAGGATGGCCATATCCTAACAGCTTTTTAGGGATAATTCTTGTTATGTGTTCTATCCTCATTCATCTCCAGCAGAGTGCTGCTTAAATCCATTACATGGGCCTTTCTTGGCAGTTTATGTGTGGACAATCACATATTAGTAATTGATCATACAATGTTAACCCAGGTTCAATGTAACTTCTGTGTCCACAACTGCCAAGGGGGAGATTAACCCAGCCACTGTTGTCCTGGGCTGTCAGCACAAAGTCTCACTGGGCCCTGCTCCACTCAATATTCAAAAAAAATTGGGGTTTGCTTTTTGCCCAAAACACACTCACACATGGTGCTCAGGAAAGCCTGAGTGTCATTTACACTGTGATTGGTAAACCAAGACTTGGAAAGTGGTTAGAACTAGACTGGATAAGGTGTTGTATTTTAAAGTGTGTATCAAGACACTCCAAAAGAAGCAAAAGTAATGGGGTCTCCACATAACAGCAATAGAGTGCCCTAAGGAATTAATGAAACAGAAGGCACAGTTTTGTCACTTTGATACCCAGCTTCCATGCAGTCTTTTAAATCAGCCTCCTCAAGATCCAAACACACTCCCCTCTGCACAGAACCACAATCCACGCGCAGAGGCATATACAATGTAAATTGGAGAGACAGTAATAGGTTGGAAAATTTTGGACTCTTTCTCTTACAGACACAATCGGTGCCAGTTTTGTGTATGTGCCTACCTGCACGAACGAAGTAATTACCAGATTACAGCATTCTGCAGTAATGATCATTAACTGCAGTAGCAATATTGCAGACTCTAGGGCCTTATTGTAATCCTTCTCATTTCAGCGTTAAACTACTCTAACTTCATTAGCTTCACTGGAGATACTCCACTTTACACCTACATAATTGAGAGCAGAATCAAGCCTCCACTGCTGTGGAAAATACTGGGTAGTGCAGCACTTTTCAAATAAAATGTAATTAACATGAAATTCTAGATCCATATTGCAATTTGCAGAATGATCACTGTGGGTGCAACATGACTTCCAACTCCCTCTCTCATCTTAATTTAGTTAGAAATAGGGCTGCATGTGTAATATTTTCTCCATAGCAGGAAACAGGCATATTTCTTTTCCTATTGTTATTTTTTTCTCTTTATAAATCTTTGTCAACAAAGGATTACTAGCTCACCTGAGAGAGGCAGTTAAAGTCAGATACTTGCCCATAATTAGGGAAACTTGGAATCCTTGACAGTGAACACCTGGCTTCTCATTACTACCTGAATTTTATACTTCCAAGTGTTAATCTCTCCTCAGGGTTTGCCTTGGAGTTTCATTCTGGTATTCAATGAAACCATCAGGTTTTCCAGGCACTGACACCTTTGAAATGTTTTCCACATGGGAACCAATATGAAACATGTGTGATTATTACTGATTTCACTGTGTTGATTTCTATTATGGTAGCACCCTGGAAAAATAGTACAGACAGCTGTAATAAAACCTTTCATTCAATAACTTTATACAGCAGGAAGAGTTGTGTTTGAAGGGGCTGGTTTGATGGGGGAAAGGAGGGTGAGCATTGCTATGATGAATGGTGTTATCATGATTATAACTTAGTTTACAGTATTCTAAGAACTTGCACTTTTTTTTAGCCTTGAGAGTAAGTTCTACCAGCACTTCTTTCCTCTTAAAAGCCTTCACTGCTGCCATTCCTCATAGTGCTAGATTAAATACGTGGGCTAGCTGGAACCTGGGAGTATGCTGATTGTGAACACCCAGCTAACACTACAGAGCTACAGTTCAGGCAGATTACTGTAATTTCCTTTGCTTTACTGAGTGCAGAGTTTTCTTCCCAATCTTTACCAGCTATATGCGCAGAAAAATTTTCTCATTCCCACAAGAAAAAATGTGCAGGTAACTTTGTACTTTTTACACCAGATACTGGAAAACCCAGGCAAAAGGATATCTCTGGATATGGTAAGGATTTCTTCTGTTAATCGGAAGCATTTACTATCCTGTACCTGGATAAGAGTTGTTTAAATCACTGCAGACCCAAAGCTCTTATTGACTACTGCAAGGCAATAGAGGTAATAAGAAGTCAAAATCTTCTGAAAGAAAAACACCCAAGTAAGAGTTTCCATGAAGCTGAAACTCACTCAGAAACATGAAAACAAGTGACTTTTAAACAACAGTGCATTTGGTTTTGGAAAACACCAGGCGCCAATGTGAAAAAAAAACCACCCAGGTTTTCTTTCCTTGATCAAGTCCAAGCCATGATGCACTTGACAATTTTTTAAGTTTTCAGTGAAGTCAAGGAGAGCAGACTTACTGCAGAAGTAGAATGCTCAGTGAAAGAAAACATGTAAAACTTGTTTGGGATCCGAAGTGGAAAGAAAAAGGGAAGCAAAGCAGTGGAAAATTTGTGACTGATTTAAGCCTGAGCAGCTGAATTAGTAGAAAAGAGCAGTTGTCATGGAATCCCAGAAGAAAAATACTGAAAATATTGAGAAACCCCAAGTTAATCTATGGTGAGGTTTATATGTGAAATGAAGTAGGAACACAAAATTTAATTAAAGCATCAAAAACTCAAAAGTGCTCATCAAAGTAGTTTTTGTCTTGAAGTTCAGTAACAAAAAATGGAAAACTCCTTTGAACTACAAGGTTCAAATCAGATTCGAATGTCTAATGTGTCAAAGATGCTAAAAGTGAGCAGCAATATAGTCCAGTAGAACAAGAGAGTTTGTTCTTCACAGAAGATACAGGAAATTTCATGTCCCTATTTCCCAAAACTCAGTTTCATTTAAAAGCAATGAGAGTGCAGTTCTTACCACTGACAAAGGACACATGAGAATAATTCTTCCCCTGGAGAATAATATTTTCTTTGTTTAGTTGCACAATTATGATTGCAGTTCTGGATACAGGCCTGGGAATCATTGCTGCATATACTTTGAAGGAGACTACATAATCTTGTTATCAGAACTGGAATGCAAGTGTTTCCCAGACCTTTTGTGAGGTCCTAGATGCATGGCATTTCCCAAATTCCTTGGGGATATCCAACAATCTTACCAGTCTCCTGGTTGTTTGTGGAGCAGCTACAGAGTACTGACTCCTACTCAGCTGAGGTCAAGTTGAAAAAAGAAATATATCTTCATAAATATATGCTTCAGATTATTCAGATAATAAATTTTTTAAAAAGCTAAAAACAAACAAAAAGCCACAGCCCTGTACCATAGGAACTGTGTACATTATATACCTATATTTGTATGTCATGCAAGGGAAAGTTGAACTTGATGTTTCTTCCCTCAACACTTCTTCAATCTCCATTAACTGTTTCATTTCCTGCATTAACCCCCTTCTCCTCAACTCCCTACAGTCTGTTTCCTCTCTCTGTTGTAATACCCTTCCAGTCTCTGCCTTTGATTTCATGCAAATTTGGGTTGTCTGGAGTGATGATTATAGAACTGAAAATAGTGATGCCTTAGGCTGACCTGAAACAGAGACTGGACAGAGCTAGAGAATAAAGTAGATATTTATTGAAAGACCTTTAGGGTACACCTTTGGCAGGACAAGAGCCTGACCAGGGCTACACCCAAGGCAGACTCAGAATGGTCACAAAAAAGTCTGACCAGTCACGAGGTCTTACGTTTTTATAAGTTTAAGTCCATTTGCATATTGAGGTTTAATTGTCCAATTACAGCTTCAGATTGTGAGGTCTCATCCTTCTTGTCCACTGTTGTTTATGCTCTTGGCCCTGAAAATTGTCCTTTGTCTTCAGCAGGAAAAGGATTTGTTTTGTCTACCTACTCTGTGAAGAGAGCTTACTAACACTTAATATGAGGTTCGGAACTACACCCCTAGGCAGCACAGAATCTGAAAAACATGAAAGATAAAAGTTAAGGCATCATTAGCGTAATACAATGGTCCTGTGCTAGAGCTTTAGACTCAAACAAAACACAGACATCACTACCTGCTCTACTGGGAGCATTTCTGAGCACTCAGTGCACCTTATGACATTCTTCCGATCTTACTATTTGTCTTACAGATATGTGTGCCAGGAATAAGTTGCCTCACAAGGCTACAGGGCAGATTTGTGCAACAGTTCAGGTCTCTGAGACTGTCTTGCATCGCAGACATGTGCCCTGTCACAGGAATGACACAATGCCAGCTTTCCCACTTCTTCTTCTCTTAGTTCTCAGTTTTCTATTAAAAAACCTCCATAGATGAAGTCATGAAATATGTTGTGGTGGTGCCTCTTGTGAAGAGTTGTTGACTCTGCCCCAGTAAAACTGAAAACCTTGACTCACTGATGAAGTTACAAGGCAAATTGTTGCGCTCTGAAAAGTTTCTATGAATTCAACTCATGGGTTTTCACAAAATGAGGAACTCTGAGGAGATGCTAATCTTAACAGCCATGATTTTTCCAGTTTTGGCTGAGGAAACCAACAGATGAACCAGCTTTTACTGCCTGTCAAGGGAAATGAGGAATAAAAAAATCCCAGAAGTATTTTAAAGACATACACAAAAGCATGAAGGAGAAGGGTCAAAAAAACTCATGGGACAAAGAAACATGTACATTCATGTGATAGGGAGGATCTGACTTAGCTAGTGGATCAGCTCAAGATGTAGAATGCTGTCTTGTATAGAAAACAGTGAGAGAAATACCTAAACAGAAAAAAAAGTACTTGCTTCCAGCACAAATGATGTACCAAGGGAATAAGGAAAATGCAAAAAAAAATGTATGTAGTATTTATCACATTCATCTTATGCTAGTAAGTAAGGAGTAAAAGAAAACCTGAACAGAGACCTCTGAGAAGGTATTTTATAAATGTGCCACCCTGCATACTCGAAATATAAAATAGTGTGTTGACATTTCTAGGAATTCTAGGATTTCTAGGAAAACATGTTTAAATTTATTAAGTCTAAAGAGTTGGTGTTTTATTTAGTGGAGAGAAAAACAACAACAAAAAAATTTGTTTTGGATGAGAACAAATGTTTCATTTTTGTTTTCCAATTCAATCAACAGCAAAATATACTTCATTCCTAGCATCACTTGGAAGTCAGGCATATACACAAGAAAACAAAAAAACATGGATTTATGTTGCCTGTTGCACTAGAGAAACCCAAGGGGAAATTCTGTTTGACAGGCAAAAAAAGAAAACAGAGAGGAAAGAATTCTTAATTCAAAATCTCTAACTGGTTTAAAGTGACAGGAAACAAATGACTACGAGCCTCAGGAGCTGAGGACTTCCATCTCTAGGTGTGCTGGTGTTTCTATTATGAGCCTCCACTTCAAATATAACTACAGAGACGAAATTGATTTTCTGGTTTTATGACCTTTTTAAAGGCACATTAATGTTCTACATAACTGAGTATTTGCACAGTACTTTATTATGTGAAATACCATTAATTTCAATGGGAGTTTGTAGTATGGTAACGATGTCATTAAACAGTGCTGTTAAACTCATTGGGCTATTTACCATCCTGAATTACACCTGGACACCCCCTCCCCCTGAGCAGCACGGCCTCTCCCACACCTCTGTACCTGAGTCATACAGCGTGCCCCTGCTTCCCCTGGCTAGCAGGGGCCAAAGACCAAAACTCAGCAGGTGCAGGTAATGACTAACAGGAGGTTTTGAGACACAACCCATGTTATATCCATCTGCACAAGAGCAAGATTTGTCCAAAAGACACTTACAGACCTTTACTGTGCACCTGTGCCATGAGTTGGAATGGCTTCATTTATTGCTGTATCCTAAAATGTTCCAGGTTTATTCTCATAACACTTTTGTGAAGAAGAAGAAAAGGAGCAACTTAATTCCCCGAGGTTAAACTGATGCACACACAGAAGATATGATCTACATACAGCAAATTCCTCCAGTAGCCTGAGCCTTGAGCAACATCCTGGCTAAAACTGCTTTACAGACACATTACTGCTGCAAACAGTTGGAACATCAGTATATGATATGTTTCATAGGTGATTATTTCCATTTTAATCCATGTATAATAACTTGCATGTTCAAGAATTTGTCCCTTTAATGTTGAGGCATTACACTGCATCTTCAGAAAATTCTTGAAATAGGGGAGTTGAGTAAATTACACCATCTTTGAAGTAGCTCAAGGAAGTATTGTGCTCAGCATCACTGCTCTAAAGTATCATCAAACCCCTTTCCTGTGTGTGCCAAGCAGAGAGAACACCTGTTTTCTTTACTCCTTATCCATGATGTTGCCTTGAAGAGAGGAGAGAAATTGATGCAGAGATAGATCGGGGAATGAGAGGCTGGAGTGAAGACCTGCAGGAGGAGATCTGAGGCTTTTGATTGATGATAAACTCAATTTGAGTCAACAATGTGCAGTCAAAAGGACCAACTATATACTTGGAGTGCATTGAGCATGATGTAGTTAACTGACCTGAAGTGATTGTCCCACTATACTCAGCCTTGGTGAAGCCTCACCTCAAGGTGTGTAGTTTTGGGCTTCACAATATCAAAAGAAGGTAAAAACTTGGGAAAGTGCCCAAAGGAGGGCAGCAGAGGCAGAGAAAGGACAGCTGGATATGACTCACCAGGATTGGCTGAGGATCCTAGGTTTGTTCTGCTCAGAAGAGTGGAGATTGAGCAGTAACCACATTGCTACCTGCAGCCCCTCAAGGTACAGAGCAGAGAGGGAGATGCTGATCTCTTTTGCCCAGTGTCTGGTCATAGAACACAAGGGAATGGCTTTAAGTTGCATCAGATGAAGCTTGGACTGGATATGAGGAAAAGGTTCCTGCCTGAGATTGAGCACTGAAAGAAACTCCCCAGGGAATAGGTCACTGCCTCAGGACCGTTGAGTATTCAAGCAGCATTTCAACAATGCACTTAGACACCCAATTTAAGTTTCAGGTTTCCCTATATGAAATAAAGAGTTGGACTCAATGATCCTTCTGAGTGCCTCCTAACTCAGGATATTTTATAAATTTGTGAAAATACGGCCAGCCCCATCCTCAGCTTTCTACTTGATCTAGAGCCAGCATGCCAGAACAGGCCAGAAACCAACAAGGCCTGGTATGAGGGAAGCTCTCACTTTCCATCTTCACATCACGGCTTGTAGCCCAAATCATGTCTGATTTTAACCTCTGTCATTTTCTCCCTTTCTCAGTAATGGGTTTTTTCTTTACAATGGTTTCTTCTTTACAATGGTTTCTTCCTTACAATGGTTTCTTCCTGTCCCCCTGAAGTCAATGAGACATAAGATCAAACCCTTTATTTTTCTTTTTGGTTGGGTTTTTTGGTTTTGGGTTTTGTTTGTTTGTTTGTTTAGGTTTTGTTTGGTTTTTTGTTTGTTTGTTTGTTTGTTTTTAATCTAATTTGGATTGCAGTTGAACTGATTGACAACCCTACTCCAACTGCATTGAATTGCTGCCCAACTCAGTAATCTTCTTTGGCGTCTTAATTAACTAGAATCAAATTTGAATTGAATTGCTTTTCTTAGAGATCTTTTAGGGTAGTTGTCAATCCAAAGGTAAAGACTTTTACAAAATAGCTGCTGCTTTTTATTTTGTACAATTGCTTTAGATAAAGATATTTTTCTTCATCTCTTACCACTCAGTACTTGCATTTTCTTATTTCATATTTCCTTCTATTTCCTTTTTCCATTTTAATGTATTCTTTTCTCTCTCTTATTTTTTAATTAGCTTTCTATTTGGACTTAATTATTTTTTTCTCTTTCAGTTAACTCCTGTCTTACATAGAGCACTATCTCACCACCCCCTTCAATAAAGCTCTGTCTCTCAGCTTCACCTGCCTCTTTGAATTCTCAACTCTTTAATTTATTTTTTCTTTTTCTAATTCCCCTCCCCCCAATAATTCTTATTTAACTCACGAATTTCCATTCCAGACACAGAGCCTAGGTTTATTGCCTTTTTTTTCCCTTACATCAATGCAATTCTGTGGGTCCCAAATGAGCAATATCAGATCCGCACCCTTCTGGTGTAGAGAAGAGTCAGTCCCACAAAGCAAACCCAGTTAACAAAAGTGAGATGTTTCCTTTAGAACACAGTGGGAAGCAACTGTTCAAAGTATGATAGATAATAGGAAAATTTTTGAAATTTCTGATCCTGTGAAGGGGAAATAACGTTGCAGTAAGCAGATAATAAATATTCCTTCTCTTTATCCATTCCTTACCAAGATTTCTCTTTGCACTCATCTTCTTTCTACAAAGTTCACATTTGATGTCTCTTATGGGCACAGATTCTGATCTTGTTTTTACTGCTCTTACTCTGCCTCCACTGTGTTAATTTCTGTCCACTTCTCTTGAGCTTTACAAGCATTAGCAAGAGCAGCCTCAGACTCTCTGTTAGCCTGGGATTTTCTCTTTTTTTTTTTTCTTTTACTTTTTAAATTTGATGTCCCAGCTGATCTTAAGCAGATGGCTTTTTTCATTTCAGGAGTAGCTTAAGTCTGCACTCTCCAACATACAGCACTTATCAGTTAATGAGATGACTTGTACCCTTGTCCACACTTGCATCACTACGGCTGCTTAAATGAGCTGATGTGCTGCAACTGAGGATTAAACCATCTTCTTCAATCCTGCATGTACTGCAGCACAAGCTACTCACTCTAGCAACCACAGAAGCTATTGCAGTCCTGGGAAACCAAGATGAGCAGAAGCTCTTGTGCGTTAAAGGTAAAGCAAATTCAGCAGTAGAAAAATGAAAAGAGGAACATATCCTCTCCCTGCTGTTCAGATGCTGCTGAAATCCCCTACCATTTTCTTTCCAATTATGTACTGTTTCGTGTATTTTCACATCCTTTTTCAATCCACCCACCCAAGCTTCATTTTTGTAAGGTGGACTTGAACCTGCCAGAGTTAAAAAGCTTACCCCAAAATTCATGTCTGTAGACTACACCATTCTAAAACCATGCACATAGAGTATAGAAACATGTTCTAGAAAAAGAAGAAAAATCCTAATGTTGGAATTCAATCTTTGCGACTTCGTGGTTCCAGGGTGAGGTAACATCTCTAGTACCATGAAGCTCAAAGTAGAGTTACTTTTATAATAATGTTACATTTGTTGACACCACAAAGGACTCAAATTTTGGCAAAATGGTTACAGAGGTTTTAATCCAAGTGTTGGACCTACCCTGATATCCACCTATAAACGACTACCTGGCCATTTAAACTGGGGAGCTGAAGATAATTACATGCATCTTTTTTGGTTGTTATTGATTACAGAAACACCACAACCTAACTATTTTCACCCTAGGGGTGACTAGGTTCAGATGTACTCTCTCCTTTCTATGCAGACCACAGAAAACAAAGATGCTTTAAGGAAGGCTTGGAAACTGGTGTCCTTTTATCTATGCAAAAGTATAATTTATTCAGAGAACCTAAATTAATTGTTCCATTTCCCTGCTGCAGAGACAAAATTAATAATGTTTCTTCATATGTGAAAACAACATTTGCACTGATGTGGTTATATTTGCCAAAACAAGAAAAATCCTCCGTGGACGAATATTTTTTATGTCATATGCTATTACTCCCTCCTCTGAAAAAATTCTGGATTAGGCTCCTTTAACTTCATATTAAAGTAGAAAGCTAAGGCGCAATTCTTATAAGCAGCTTTATGTGGTACAAAGATTCTGCAAGATCCCAACACAGCTCTAAGCACTATGCAGACGCCTACAGAAAAACAATTCCACTCAATATTTATACCAGTGCAAAATGTATTATACCCTCTTTCTCGTTTGATGGTAACTGAGGTCCATCAGCCAATTAATTGTGTACAGCACCAAAATAGTGCTGAGTGACACAAACGTCCCTGCCCTGATGACTTCACAACTACTTTCCCATGCTTTCCGTGTTACACTTGTGTGAGCTCTACACACAGGCACCAAGTCTTCAGACTTAGAAAGGATTCAAAATAAAACACACCAAAACAAGAACCCCATTGTGTGCTTTCTGATTAATTTTTGAGTGCACCTGAAGCAATTACAAGAGTAGTACTGGTATTCTTCATAGAGTCTGTCCCTTAATATGCACCATAATTAGAGGAAACTGGGATCCCGACAGACTTGGTCTCTAAAGACCTGAGAAATTGGTGATAGAGGGGGCGAGCAGGGGGACAAGGAAAGTCATTAAAGAGAGGCAAGGCACCTCTGCTTGCCCCTCTTAGCACAGACCAGTGCAAATATGTGGTCTGAAAATTAACACGGCTAGGAAGGAAACATCCCACAAGGAGAATCAATACCCAGCAAAGGATAATGGGAGCCCTGTGCAAGCAGCTGTGATCTGCCCTCTGAACATTAGCACCTGTCCAGGACAGCAATCAATGCTGGTCAATGGTCAGCTCTCCTTGTGGCTCAATTCACAGTGATCGTTATCTGGGACCAGCGCAGTGGCACCCCATGCCGCCAAATGGTGTCCCCTTCTCGTTAAATGCAGACAAACAATGACTCCCCCAAACAATTGGCACTAATCTTTTTAATCTTCTGACTTGGTTTTATGCAGTATACAAGGGGGGTCCATAGAATCCACAACTAGAAATTAAGTTATTCAGCCTAATTTCAGAATGTGTCAAGGCAGAATGTGTCATCACAGGCACTTCAATTCAGCCACAGCAAGGAATTTGGGTTTAATTATTTCCGTCAGTGCCATGTTTGTCTTGTGCTTTATGATTATTATTATTGAACCTCATTTGTTACCTTTTCAAGAACAGTGGAAGAGCTGAACTAGAGATGCTCCAAGCAGGTATTTGAATTATTCTCCACAGAGAAATAGAAACAGAGAAACAGAGAGAGAGAAATTTTGCAGGCAGTGATCTTCACATCTCAGTTGCATGACTGAAGATTGCCTTGTCACAGCCTTTGTGCACATCTCCATACAATCACACTGGAACATAGTATAAAGGGGAAAAATGGATATAAGCAAATCAACTCTTTCATGGGACGGGATGAGGAATTAGCCTGATGTAGTCAGCAAGGTCCTGAGAACATTTCTTTCATTCAGAAGGACCTCCTTGTCTCTGGTAAAAGTAATAACAAACAATATCAAGGCCTGTAGATTTTTTTAAAAATTTTAAGCTTGTCATTTTGACCCATGACTGTTTGACTCCTCCTAACAGTCTCCCAAATACTGTTGTACTTCAGTATCCCAAGGTAGTGTGAAATATGGGCAGTAAACTGAACTCCAAGGAAATCAAAGCCTCATTCCTCTAAGTGCTATGTGACTACACCCATGCTCAAAAATTGTGTGCTTCATTAGGAGTCTGTGAATCTTCTTTAAATACTAAAAGCCAGAACTTCTCCAGAAGTTTGCAGGAAATCATAATAGCCACCAAAAAATACTCCAGATCTCATGGTTCCCAGTCCTTCACTCTCAATATAATAATATCCTGTTTCCCACTAGAGAACTGAGTAGCATTAACACAGAAATGCAGATTGAGCTTACTGAGATGCCAGCAAGGGCGCTGAAAGGTAGACAGCTGAGCAGTGTACTGGAAAATAACCAGATATATTTAAACTGGCACGATCCAGTTAACTATATTCTGAACTGATGCCAAAAGTTCAGGGGCATCGTGAGCACATCTTACATAAGGGACACACGTTTCTGCCATCTACTCCTGCTACTGAGCACAGCTGAGTGGAGGGCAGAGAGCAGAGGGCAGAGGATATCCTAGATTGTTCTTTCAAACTCAACACAGATTTCCATTTTGTCACGTTCTTAGCATGTGTGTTTATTTTCCTTGAATATTCAAGCATTTGGTGCTTTACAGTTGCCAAAGCTTATGAAAAGTGCATATTTAGCTCAAAGAGTTCCCAGATGTGAATTTCAAAATGACACTGTGTTGATTAGCTATAGAAGGCATCCAGTCAAAGAGCAGGAGCAACAACATGTGACTTGGCATTCCCCAGCCAGCCAGAAAATAGTCACCCATTTAATTTTTCATGAATTTTCCAAAATCTGGGAATACAGCAAAAGTTAAAGGCAGGAGCAAATGTTTGTTTTCTAATCTGTACTTAATGTCTTACTTTATCATCACTACTATTTTGGCTCCTCCTTTTGGGAAGGGGTCATGAGAAGACTCATGTCACTGGAGAACAGTTTCCAGGACTTAAATGTTCCTCCTTAGCTAAAGTTATCCCACTATGAAGACACCTGGGACTCTGTCCCACCTCTGGGGAAAAAAATGAAATTACAGTGAAATGCCTTTATTTTCTCTAAATGTTATGCATTGTTTGCGGCTGATCATTCATCATCACAGCTCCCCCCATGAATGATTCATAAGGGGACAGCTGTTCCCAGGGCCTCTGCTCCTGAGCTGCACATACCACAGGAGGCTTCCACAGGCTGGTTATGCCAGAAGCTGAGCACCTGAGAAGAGCTAATGCTTCTTCAGCTCAAAGACCTTCATTTTTTCAAATGAAGTCAAGGCTACAATGCACCCTAACAGTTCAATTAAGGGGTATGGAATGGGTAAGTAGGTTATATAGAGAAATAAAAAATGTTTCAAAGTGTACAAGAAGCCAGACCGTTGGAAATACTGGGGTTAAATATCCAGTAGAGGATTCTTCTAGTTTCTGCAAAATGTATACATAAAGCACACAAAACTGCATTAAAGTGTTGACATGTTCTGCTGATATTATCTGGTTTGTGTCTTATTTTTCAAGAAAAGAACAGAATTTAAACTGCAGGCACTACAAAGGACAGAGTAAAGGCAGTTTTTATATTCATTTCTGATTTTCTTCTGAGTCTTGTCTTTGTCTAACAAGCTGAATCTCTCTATTTCATGACCAGCATATATAGTGCTTTCTACTGCAGGCAGAACTAAGCTTCTCCTAATGAGGCTTTCTTGTTTTAAATTAATGGCAATTTAAAAACAATATCTTCCCCCTCTCTTTACTATTACCTCAACTGAAGAAAAAAGGCTTAACATAGCATTTTTTAAAATCTACTCAAAAAATCACAGTTGGTAATACTACAGCAATTATTATTATAAATCAACTACTTTTTAACAAAATTAATTTCTTCCAGGATTATATTTTACTAGCAATTTTAGGAAATCCCTAGACTCCAACAACTGCACTGAAAAAAGAATGGTGCAAGTCTTTCAAGCTCTACCAATAAAAAAAAGAAAGAAAAGAAAAAAGATTGGATAACCAAAATCTGATGCCATTTCTAATAAACAGTACAGATACTTAAAATACAGAGAAAATGCTACTTAGAGTTTGGGGTTTGAACTCTTTGAAACTGCTTTGATTGAAAAAAGCATCATGCATTGATATTTCAAAATAATAATTCCTAACTGGAAAGCTTCAAAATCTGCAGTCCAAGTTTGGAATCCACATGTCACTTCCTTCTTTAAGGAAGAGTAGTTGACAACACAGAATGGGATTATCTATTTATTTTTAACCACACAGCTTTCGTGTAGGTGTTTTTTATCTTTTCAGCTAATGTTTTCTCTCAGCCTCATTCTGAGCTTTCACTCATGCCATGACACTCAGTCTACAAAATATTGAAGGTTATTTATAACACAATCATTTTTTTATACAGAAGTGGGCAAGGGAAACTCAGTTGTTTGCATATGCAGGAGGGCAATTTAAAACAGAATGAATTTCAGATGCAGTACTGGAATTCTTTACCATGTCTTCATAAGAGATGTACAAACCACTTATCCTGCAGCGAACAAGGTTACAAGTCACACATCATACATACATGGGAATTACATGGTTTGTGGTAGATCTCTCTGACAGAGCCAAACTCTGTTCTCAATCTCCAGAGACAATGGGCTTGTGTTGATATAAAGTTGTAGAATTTGACTTTAAATCAGTAATCAGAAAACACCAGACAAAAAAAACAACAGGCTTCTGCAAACATATGTCATTGATCAGGTATTACTTGCAGATGGAATTTTTTTTAGTTACCAAAGAAAACCTTTTGTTGTCTCCAGAAAGACCAGTACTATGTCTAGGCAATCAAATGTTAAGTATCTGCCTGAAAGTAGGAATGGTCACCTTTTCTGTAAGGGAAGAAAACCACAGGAGGGTTCCCTCGGGGAAGAGGCAATGTGTCCCCGCACCTTTTTTTTCCCATTGACAACAGTTAGTACAGTTCAAATTCCTCATCACAGAGACATATGGCACCAATACCATTATACCTGCCTGCAGCTGGCCATCAGCTGGTTTTACTTCCATTCACCACCTCTCACTGAATCCAGCCGTCCAGTCAGATTTTACCCAGTGGACAGTGCACCCATCTGAGCCTTGAGCACACAGCTTCTCCAGGAAAGTGTTCTGGGAAACAATGTCAAAGGCTTGACTAAAAGCCACATAAACAACACCCATAGCCTCTTCCTCATCCACTGATCACCTTGCCATAGAAGGAGATCAGGCTGGTCACGAGTAGCCTTTCATAAGGCAGCCTGATGGCCTCATTGTCCTGTACGTACCACGGGATGACACTCAGGATGATCTGCTCCATGACATTCCTCAGTACCTAGGTCAGGCTAACAGGCCTGTAGTTCCCTATATCCTCCTTCCATCACTTCTGCTAGATGGGCATCACATTTGCTGAGCTCCAGTTAATTGCAACTGACCAGGATTGCTGATCAGGACTGCTTAGAAATAATTGAAGGTGAGCATTCCACCAGCTCCCTCTGTATACTTGGGTGGATCCCATTGAGCCCTGTGTGTGTCTAAGTGGTGTAGCAGATTATTAACTATTTCTGCTTTTATTTTCCACTGGATTATGGGGCTTCATTCTGCTCTCCATCAAGGTCTTTCAGCTCAGGGGCCTAGTTAACCCTGAGAACAAGCAGTCTTATGTTAAAAACTGAGGCAAAGAAGTCATTATTACCTCAGCATTTTCCTTACTCTTTGTCCCTATGTTTTCCCCTACATCCAAAATCCATGGATTGTCCTTAGCCCTCCATCTGTTGCTCACGTATTTACAGAAACATTTTTGATTGTTTTTTATGTCATTAACCAGATTTAGTTCTAGCTCAGCTTTGGCTCTTCTAATTTTCTCACCTACATAAACTCATGATATCCTTGTAGTCATCCTGAGTTGCCGCCACTTCTTCCAGTGCTCATAAACTCTCATTTTTTACTTGAGTTCCAGCTAAAGCTGTCTGTTCAGGCAGGCCAATCTTCTTTCTCACTGACTCATCTTTTAGCACAAGGGGTTGGCCTGCTCCTGTACCTGTGGGATTTTCTTGAGGAATGCCTTTCTTGAAGAAAGTTTTCCTAGACTCCTTTACTCTTCAGGACTGCTTTCCAAGGGAGACTGTCAACCAGGCTCCTAAGCAAGTCACAGTCTACCAAGGCAGCAGTTCTGCTGATCCCCTTCCTTACTTATCCAAGAATCAAAAATTCTATCATTTTGTGGTTACTATGCCCCAGATAGCCTCTGACCATCACATCCTCACTAGTCCTTCTCTGTTCACGAACATAAGGTCCATCAGGATACTTTCCCTAGTTGATGCACCCATCAGCTCTCAGGAAATTAAAGCAGCCAGCCCAGTTGTAGACCTCTATACCTATGATTGAACTGCCCTTGGGTGATCTAAGAGAGATCCTACAGGGGTTTCCTCAATTGAAAATTGATGAAGAAAGAAAAAAACGCTGTGTATGCAATGGGCAAGAGTGGAAATTCTTTGAACCAGTTAGCACCGCAGCATTCATAGGGACTTATGAAACATCTGTGGACTTTAAGCATTGTCCTGTGATGCCTAAAAAACATTATATATATGACAAAATAAAAATTTGAAAGGTTAGTTTTTCTTACAGTAACATTCACTATATTTTTTTCTTTGCAAATCTTAGATTTCAGTTCCCACACTGAGTATTTTCCATCCTTACTTGCACACAGTAAATATTTGAGAAAACACTGAAATAATTCAGACAGATGCATATGTCAGAAAAAAAATCCAGCTGCATGAAGGTCAGTTAGAAAGGGAATGATTTTGTAGGTGCTGTTGATCACTACCTAAAACATCACTTATCTCTCTGAAGAACTTGTCCTAGAATAATGCCAGACAATTTTTCCATAATACCAGTAGGTTTCTATGTGTATATTTATATCCAGAATGTCATCTCTATGCTCCGTCATTTGCATAGATGTTTGTGTGCTGTGGCTCTTTTAAAGTCTACTAATTATTGAAGAGCAACTAACCCACTGCCCACTAAGGTACTGCCAAGCATCACTATGGGAGACAACACCTCACCACTCACAGCTGACACTACAGATCCACTCTGCCTTTGTGAATGTACTTTCTGCGCAGTAAGTGGCAAAGAAAACCATAAAGCAGAGATTGGACTAAATGACCTCCCAAGGTCATTCCTCTAAATCTATCACAGAATCACAGAATGGATTGGGTTGGAAGCGATCACAGTTGCCATCTGGCCCAACATCCCCGCTTTAGCAGAGTCATTCCAGAGCACATTGCAAAGGATTGTGTCCAGATGGTTCTTTAATATCTCCAGTGAGGGAGACTCTACAGCCTTTCTGGGCAATCTTGTGCTTCATCACATACACAGTAAAGTTCTTCCTCAAAATGGAGTGGAATCTTCTGTGTGTCAGTTTCTTCCTTTTGCCGCTTGTTCTTGGTGGTGCTTGGCACCACCAAGAGGACTCCGGCTCCATCGTCTTAAGAACCTCCCTTCAGATGCTTAAATACATTGAGATACACTTTCAGTCACTTCTTGAGGCTGAATAAGCTCAGCTCCCTCAGCCTTTCCTCGTAAGAGAGATGCTCCAGTCCTTTAATTGTGTTTGTAGCCTCTACTAGACCCAGTCTAGGAGTTCCATATCTCTCTTGTACTGAGGAGCTCTCCCTCAATCCGCTGGAAATACTCTTCCTAATGCATGTTTCTAAGCCAAAAGGACACATGCCAGCTCATGGACAGCTTGCTGTCCACCAGGACCTCCAGGTCTTTCTCCGCAGAGCTGCATCCCAGCAAACCAGCCCGAGCCTGTGCTGGTATCCAGGGTTATTCCTCCCCAGGTGCAAGATCCTGCACTGCCTTTGGTAAATTTGAAAATGTTCCTCTCTACCTCTCTTTCCAACCTGTTGAGGTCCTTCTGAAAGGCTGCTCAGCCCTCTGGGGTGTTGGCTGCTCCTCACAACTTTGTGTCATGAGGGAATTTGCTAAGGCGGCTTCTGCCCCTTCATCCAAGTCATTGATTAATAAGTTAAATATCGAACCTTGAGGGACACAGCTAGTGACAGCTTCCATCTAGACTCTGCCACTGACTGTCCTCTGGGATCTGCTGTTCAGTCTATTCTCAATCCACCTCGCTGTCCACACTTCCTGAGTGTGCCTACAGGGCAACATTGTGAGAGACATGGTGGCGATGTAGTACATGAGATGGGAGACCCTATTCCTGCAGAAACCTGAGGATTTACTCTCTACTCTCTGTTATTACTAGGCTGCTGTTACAGTTCTGCCATCCGAGAAGGGTGGGCTCTCATCTTAATCATGTGAATTGTCTTTGTCCAATATACATTTCCACATAAAATACTAACATATTTGTCTTTATAATTAATTTACTTGTAAATTATAAATAATACAATCCATTATATAGCCCACACAACAAAATTATTGAAGATAGTATGAGCTAAAACAAACCCCAAGCAACTCTTTGACAATTTAGCAATGTCTGTGCACTGTACTACATGTTTTAAGCAGAAGCCCGCACATGAAAATAGAACATGAAGCACCTTTCTTGGGGCTTTACAGAAACAAAGGTTTTACTGCCAGGAACAGAACAGTTCTCAGCCATGTTCAACAGTTGTGCAACACTGATTTGGAGCAATATCAGAATGGGATCCCCGCTTTGCGACAAAAATAGGGCTGACAAAGTTGTGGAAGGTGACAAAACAACAGATACAGCATGTGGTGGAAGAGAATGCTGCTTGGAGCATAACGTAACACTCACAGCATTGCTGTTTGCAGGAATAGAGATGTTATTCTTGCCCGCCCCCCCAAAAAAACAGACACACTCACACATTGTAATGAATCACAGATTAACCACTACATTATTCCAGCAGATTCAAAGGGCTCTTGAAAAGTAGAAGGCTGATGGGGCAGTTGTCCGGCTGTTAACAGTGCCAAAGAGTTGCCTCATTCCACTTGAGAGAAGGAATTCCAACATTGCATGAAGAGATGGGCTTAAAAACCTCTTTTCCCATGTATGCTGTCCTTGCTATCATGAATACAGGTCTCAGATATTAACCATTTCAGGTTATTTCTATTAACAGTCCGTTACCTGTTGTGCGTGGCCAGACACTCAAAATCCACAGAATGATTCAAAGTACGCACACTTCAATGGAGAGACAAGCCCTGACTTCCATCCTGGCTCACATGGGCTGAGGGTCAGGCTCTAAGGGTCTGCACATGACCGGTAATTTTTAAATTATTACAATGAAAGGAAAGACTGCCTTTAAATGTCCAAACACAACAGCTGCAATGTCATTGAAGTTGCATTCTGAGATGTTCCTAGACTGCAGCCCAAATAAGCATCTTAATGATATTTTGAAAATATGTAAAGCACTTCTTTTATATGCAATGACAATTCTGTCTGGGCACATTGTCTGTTTGTCCAGCCAGATCAGAATTAGAAATCATGACACAGATTCTACTCTGATTCACACAATGTGCAGCTACAGTAAAAAAAAGAAGGTTATAGTGTGTGTAAATAAGGGGAGACTTGGACAACTTTATTTGTGACAATGAGTTTACAATTAGATAACACCTTTCAATCTCATGGAATCTCCAGGCTCTCTGAAAAGTGATGTGTTACACAAGGCTCTGCTTTATTTAAATGCATCTACTGTTCAACCGTTCCTAACCATCAGCTTCAGAAATTTCGAACAATAAAACCTTTCATTAAAGCAACAGAAATTTTATGGAAGCAAACCACGACTACCTGTACAGGAATTTGGGCAGTATGCAAGCACTTCACCTCTACTCCTGTAAGAAATACCTTTGGAGCCTTTAATGATCACACATAATGATGGTCTTGGCTTGTTACCATGTAGACAAGACAACTTATCTGGCATAGTGTCCCAAAGGTGAGGACACAGAGGTGAAAGCAAATAGTGGTCCCAAAGGTCACTGTATTGCTGACTCAAATTCATTCCTTAGTTGCAGCAGTTCTTATGTATAGTAATTGGTAATTACCAATTATATTACATATAGAAATTTCAATATATTAGCATTTATATAGTACAAAAAATACATGTAGTGCTAAAACAGTAACAAAATATAGGCTAGATTCTTGTCTTTAAAAAGGATAAATAAAATAAGTTCATCAGGGTGCACAGCATTGTCTACTGAAGGGAACAGCCAAGGTCATACAAGTTAGTACTATTGACATCTGAACGGAAGCAAGTGATGAGCTAAATGCAACACAGAAGAAAATAATGGTTGACAAAACAGTAATAGCTGGCTGTATTAGTGGGAGGTGAATTAGGGACAGACAAATGAAACAATATTACTTCCAGAAAATCTCTCATATTCCAGCACCCCTTATATTAGACCAGTGTAAATACAGTAGCATCTCAGGATATATGTATCTTTGATGTATCCCAAGGTTATAATTGCTGTCACTAGTAGACATTTGGCTTTTGTGGGCTCTTCTAGAGCATGTGAAGTGCTATGCAGGAAGCTGGAGCTTTTCAAAAGCTCTTCCAGTCTGAAAGACAATTCCCCACTAATTTATAAAGCCATAAAAGAAAAGAAAGAGCAGCTTAATTCCAAAACTCTGGGCTTTTTGTAAGTAAGGTCTTGCTATATAAAGTAAGACAACTTTATGAATGATACTTGCTTGTCAGCACTCTGCACATTTCCTCATACTAATGGATTCATTAAAATCTGGAGATCAGAGAAGTTTGTAGCTCTTCCCCATCCTGGCCTTTCACTTGGTTTTATCTAGAAAAGGCAATTGTCCATTTTCTTCTTTCTTTCAATAACAGTTCCTGTACTTAAAATAAGACCTAGGGAACAGAGTTCAAGGGAGAGGGGAAGGATGCTAATATAATAGTATATAGTACTAATATATAATAATATAACAGTAAATTCAAATACATTATTATATACTATTAATATATAGTAATATAATAATATATTCTAATGTAATAGTATATAGTACTGAGAAATTTTAAGAGGCTTTAGCTGCTCATTAGGTGACATCTACACAGCCACTAATGTGCAGGTGAATAAGGGAGGTATATCTTAGGGACAAACAACAAATCAAGTGTGAGACTCCAGCAATCAGATGGAGAAGAGGCCCCTGGGAACTGGCAGCATGGGCCTTGATAGTAAAGTGACTTCCATGAAAACGTATAGATGCCAGCATATGGTTATGCCATCTGACTCCTTATTATATTTTAAAGGACAGGTCTGGTAATATCATGAGGTTATAATGCTACAGCAGTCCACAGCATATGTGCTTCTCCCACAGTAATACTTTTGTCACTTTTACACACCTATCAGGCTGTGTCTATCTGATTGACTACAGCAAGTGACTTTGGCAGGGCAACACACAGCCCTGAGGAGGAAGGGCTATAACATATTAATATCAGAATGTAGTTGATTACAATATAAGCCACGAGCTGAAATGAGCTGACTATAGCACAAGACATGAAGAATGTGTCTGTCTGCAGGGTCCCGCCGGGAGAATGCATCTATCTATCCCTACAGTGTGTGGCTGACCCCAGGCAGCTGTCACGCAGTCGGAGCGCTCTGATGGAGTTGTCACCTATCAAACCACTGCACTGCCATTACTGTGGGTTTAAACACATCTGTTGGCAGCTAACTGGGGTTTCTCTCCTGCAAGGGAGGAGGAGGAAGGAGTCTCACTTGGTTTGTTAAGTTTGTGAATCTCCACCTTGACAGAAAGTTTCATCCTTCAAGTGGCAAATGCCATTCAGCTCTTGCACTCAAGGGAGTGGAATTATTAAGAATCTGATTTATTTTTAATAACCCTTCAGCTGTTTATATAGGAACACCCTGAACATTACAATCTAAAAAAATCTCTAAGGGTAATTTATTTTGGAATAAATATACTCCCTTGGATTTTTTGAATAGTGAACTGTAATCAAATGAGGTGCATTTTCTATCTGATGCCTTATAAGACAGCACTGAAGTGCATGGAGATTTTGTTTTCTGCTTCCAAAATACACAAGCAGCATTTAAATAATAAAGCATTACAAGAAAATACATCTAAATAAATTCTTAATAAAGAACAACCAGTCCTGCAACCAGACCTATCAGGGCCATCCTTCCTGAAAGCCAGAGTCCACCTGCTCTGAGCTGACTGCTATATTTATATATGTATCAGACTAGGATTTGCCAGTTACTCTCTGCCAGTTGACAGAGTTCAGCCTTGCAGGGTCTCAGAGAGGATGCTTAGGATAACTCTGCATGGGGCTGTGGCCACACTATCCAGCTGGTGCAGCATGCCTTCCCTTGCCCAGCTCCCCTTTGGAGCAATGGGCCCTTTCAGGCACTTACCTTCTTCTTAGTGGAGCAGCCCTCTGACTTTCAGCTCTCACCTTCCCTGTCCAGATCTCCTGCCCCAAATGTTTCACAGGGAAGCATTAGCTGGCCTCACCTCTCTTCAGCACTGGTATATGGGAGTCCATTTAAACATCCCCAGCTGGAGTTTTGGATATCACCCTCTGTTACGCATGGATCAAGAAGTCAGCTTTTTCCTCTTCAGCTGTATGAGCTATTGGTATGTGAATGTTTTGTCCCTTTCTTCCCCTAAAAAAGAAAGCTTTAAATGTTATTTGCCTTGGATTCTGAGAAGTACAAACTCTACCACATGGCAGACACATGTGAATCCATATGCTAGCATGTCTGTAAAGCCGAGAGAGATTAAAGCCTGAAGTTTCTATTAAATGCTCTCCTTTTTCTCTTGCATGCAACATTTTTAGATCAAGCTCTAAATGTTCACCGACTCATTAATATTTTCAAGCCAGCTCTGTTCACTGTGATAAATCATACTGCTTGTATGTTGGTTTAATGACAGATAGTTACCTGAAAACTTCTAATGTAAAATAGTTTATGGCCATCTGAGGGGAAAAAAAAAATCTGTGATCTTTGCCTGACTGCTGGAACAATATGACAGAGGAAACATACTGTATTCAAACTCCACAGCATGCCAACTTTCTTTCTTTCTTCTAGAAATGGACAGAACTGAAAGGAAAATGACTGCTGGCATATTGTGAAAGTACTTCCAAGCTTCAGTGATGGATGCAAACACAGACAAAACCCTTCATAGGCAATGAAAAGTTTTGCAAAGAAAGCTGAAAAACATCCTATGAAAGAAACAGAGCTATCATGTTTAGTCCTTCCAACAAAAAGAAACAGACGGTCTCTAGGCTTATGTTCCAGAGTCAGATTTATTGTAGTTGCTAAGCCAAATATAGATATTAAAGGATGTTATTCACAGTGTAAAAACCACAGATCATATTTGAAACAATGTAAAAAAAACCCAATTTTTCTCCTTTTACAGACCTCTTACAAGGATGGCACTGTCTCCTGGAAAGCCAGTTACCTTGAGTCACCTCACACAACCATGGTGCATGACCATACAAACCAGCAGTTTTCTGACAAGGTAGACCCTGCATGAGCTGCCCTGTGATAGCAGCTTAGACACAGACATCACACACCTGTAAATATAGGACGGTCTCATTTAATGGATCCTTGTTGACCACCAAATTCAACCCTTAAGTTAGAGGTCCCTCTGGAATAAGGAAACAGTTGTCTTCTGTTCAGGGGAAGAATGAGAAGAAAACTACTCACAGACACCAGAGAGTTGATATTCTTCCTCGTGATGTTTACTGAGCAGCAGCAACTTTTACTGGAGTCATCATCAGGTGTCTCACATGTACCAGACCTGTGATAATGAAAACAGAGTTCCTGCAGTTCTTCCTCTGACAATATATTTTTTTTTCCTAAATCAGTCCTAGATGCCAAATTCTTTGTAGAATAAGGCATCTCCCAGTTCTGCAGAAACATGAAATTTTATTCCTTTGGGATAGTAATTTAAGAGGCAATGGAAAAAATTTTCTCCCACTGCTGGCTGGAACTGCATTAGCATAATACACGATTTTGCACTTAGACTAAAAAATGTGTTTCTTTTCTTGATTAGGAGTAAATCACATTACACCCCCACAGCGGGGGGTTGGAACTAGATGATCTATAAGGTACCTTCCAACCCAAATCATTCTATGATTCTAGGATAGTTATAGTATCATCATTAATACAGCATGACTCAGAAAATTTCAGCTCTGAGTTCTAAGACCTGATAAAGATTTCTTGCAGGGTGAAAAGAAATTTCACCATTGATTTTAGTGATGAAAGTCTGCTAACAAAGACTCTTTTATCCAAAATAATTGAAGGGAATACACTGTCAGTCTACTGACAGTGGATGCCTTTGAAAATATTAGTCTGAGAGCTCAACCAATAGTGGAATTTTGTTCAGTAAACCCACAGGACACCACTAACATCAGTTGCAGTTGCACTGAGTGGGAAGGATGAAGGGTAATTACAGTCCAGCTGTCAATTCACCTCAGTTTCAAGTAATCACAATTTGCACTGGAATTAGGAGACAGGGAAACAAACACTCTGAAAATCAAGCCACTTTTTTTAAATGTTAAAACATGGACATGAGCACTTCATCTGTGTTTGAAAATCTTCACCTCAATGGCTAGGGAAGGTCACTAAATCTGTACAGGGTTGTGAATGACACTAATATTATTGTGATCACCAACAAGCGGACTATATCTCCTCTTTTATTAAAAATATCATAAAGTATTTTGGCCCCAATCCAGATTACTACTTTTGCATCTTTTATTAATTAGATAATGCTAACAATGAACTTCACATAACTGCCATATTTTTTAACATAAAATTATATGTATTTTTATATATGTTATATGTATATTTATATGTCATAAACTGTTGTTTATTACACAATTGTTGCACTATGATACCACTGTTCTTTACTAAACTGTTGTTTACAACAACAACAGTTGTTGTTCTTTCATACATATCTGATAAACTAGTGTATCTCTCTCTAGAGATACACTCTCTCATAGAAACCAGCCCTCTCATAGAAAGTGTTATTTACAGCATAAGAGCAGATTAGACCAGTAATCTACCACCACCTGTAGCTCTTAGGAAACCTCTGCAGGGATAAAATATGGCACACGTCTCTATAAGTGCACCGCTTCATTCCTGCCTCCCAGTCCTCTGTAAGGTCCAGTGTTTTCCACAGAGGTGCCCTCCCAAAGCCCTTTTGTTTGGCACTCCAAGCAGGTTCTCAAGCCTGCCCTACAACAGCCACTGCAGACAATTGCTGTTCTAATTTAGAGGAAACTCCATCCTGGACTATTCATTATAGTAAATGAGGAAACAAGATACTTAAGGCAAAAAATAGAGCTCTATCATGTCACCTACCATTCTTAGCATCAAAAGTAATTTTCATACTATACCACTAAACATAACCATCAAAACAGAAATGGCAAGTGGAATCAAAGAAAAATCCTATGGAGAAAAATCAGTTTTAATGTTTTGCAAACTTTTGGCTCAGTGGCTTATTGATAACATGCAACATTTCTCTCATGCCATTCTGCACATTTATCAGAATATTTTCAACAGAAAACACACTATTGCTTTCAATGACCTGAGGCCAGCTTTGAAGCAGGCATGTTCACCTTACTAAGCAACCAGTATCTTACAGATAATCACTCAGAAAGCTTCAGTCCAGAGTAACTTATTGTTCTCATAATTGTCATATCTCATCACCTTTAAGACCAGATTATTTGGAAGCAGTAGGTAAAGATTAATAAATTAATGTCTTAAGTAAACACACCTGTATTTTCTCCACAGCAAAAACTGCTGATCACTGATCTGTATCTAATCTCTTCCTTTCAGTGAAGCATAAATTCAGCAATGATTTGGATCTCAATCCAGATTTGAAAGTTAGATATTTAATAGGCCCAACTAAGTCCATGATGCGCAAACATTTGGAATTTAGGAAAGAATATGACTGAGAACAATGCTATCTCTTTTTTAACCTTAGCCCCCCTCTTTGTAATTTTTTCAGCTTGACAGTTTCAACCTGCCTCAAAACCAGTCACCATAGAAAGCAACACTTTTACCTATTACTGACAGTCAAGGAAGCAAAAGGGAAAGGGAAAGGGAAATTGTTTTCCCCAGAGTCATCTAATTAAATTATCCCCCTACAGTAGTTGAGCTAATTGATTTTAACCTATGATTCTGTATTGTCATTTCACCTTTGCTGACTATTTTCTAAGCATGTTTCCTATTTGTTTCCCAGAAAAAACACTACACCACTTAGAGTGATGTAGTCCTTCTTTGAAGGAGAGCTAAAGTACCTTGGTGCTTCTCCAGAGTGAGTTTTAAGCATCTGAAATGTCAAGTTTAAGAGCACTATCCCTTATTCTCAGTAGATACTATCCTACAGTGGAAACTATCAGGTGAATAATTATGAAGAATAGCTATAAAACTCCACTTTTGGACTCTCTGGGAAACATTACATCCACCTCTCAGGTTTCTCTGGACACAGGCATTCATCTAATATTCGAACTTAGCTATAAGTCATAGATTTGAAGCAGGAACTAATTCAGGTAAATTTAGTAACAAGGTAAGGAAAAAGGAGAAAATATACCAAAGGTCAAATTGAATTGTCATGATGGTTGATTGTAGGTTTAAAATACACAAATGTAGACCTGTTGTCTTGCAGAAAATTTTATATAATGCTGTCACACACTTCCTAGCCACAGAGTTCACCAGTATATACTATCACTAAAGTACTCCAACATTGTTATTTTCACATGGAAATTATTACAGAAAAAAGGGCACCTTTTTTATTAACCAGTCTGCAAAACTCTCCTCAACCAACTCAAGGGAGAGTGTCCTTAAGCTGAAGGAGAGTAAGTTTAAGCTAGATATTGTGTAAAATTTATTTACTGTGAAGGTGATGAGGCATTGGAACAGGATGCCCAGAAAGGTTGTGAACTCCACATCCCTGGAAGTTTTCAAGACAAGTCTGGATGGAGCTCTGAGCAACCTGGTCTAGTGAAAGATCCCCTACCCATGGCACAAGCTTGGAACTAGATGATGTTTAAAGTCCCTTCCAACCCAAACCATTCTATGATTCTATGTGCAATATCAAGCATGCAGTGACAGGAAACATCCTTCGGACAGATTTACACAGTTTCACACACAGCCATAGTGAAAACAATACGTGTGATATAGGGATACATGTAGACCTTATTGTTCCCCTTTCAGGTACATATTAGAGGCTTGGTCTCTCTCTATGCAATCAGCACATCAGCATAAATTTGTCTATGCTTCCGCTGCACATTTTCTTGGCTTTCTCTATACAGAGAAAATACATATTTAGTTTAGGTCTAAAGCCTTCAGATTATTATTTTCAGACTAAAAGTTGTTGTCTGGATTATGTGCAAAATGGGGAAGACAATCCATGTTATTTCTATATTATAATTCAATATGGATGAGCCAGATGATGACTTTTTTCTAATAACTGCATGCCTTTTGTCTTACCAGATTTATATAGCACCATGATGACTTCAGGATCATAGTGACATGCCAAGGACCATTTTTGTTATCAGAATTTAAGGACCAGGTCCAGCAACTGGATCTCAAGAGCAATCTTTGGCACACAGAAAAATTTAGTGAATAATAGATTAATAGATATAGAAATCTAAGGTTAAGAAGATAGAAATTGCATTCAATCATTCCAGTAAAAGAAAAAATATTGTCATACGTATTTGGAAAACAATATCTAATAAAATCTACTAAAATCCTCGAAGAAATTAAAGGTTTTACTTTTCAGTTTGCACCTCCCCCTATTATGAATATCCCAGGATACTCTCAAAAAAACCACCAATATAAAATTTCCATTTTGCAGCTGGGGTAAATTTTGAGTGCTATCCTGCAGGACAGGAAAAATTTGGAGCATTACTGCAGTTGCATAAGTCTTAAGCAGCCTGCATGGGTGAAATCAATTGTTTTAACCCAGACATGTCTAGCTAATAAGTGTTCAGAGTAGTTTTCTTTCTACTAGTGTAGTGTGCAGGTGTGTCACATCCTGTTCTGATGTGACTAGCTGGGCACAAATGCCTCCCATAAAATTCATCCATGGCTGTAGCGACTGTAAATCCGATTACCCCAAAATGGCTGTTGTTCTCATGAAGTTCAAGCAAACGATGCCAGGGGAGAGCTTCATGAAATCTTTTCCCTCACATCAGGACAGCGTTTCATGATGTACAAAGAACAGGTGTGCATGTGAGCTAAGTTGTCTCTATTGTTTTATAACAAGCTCTCTCATTTTTTTCTACTTCAGCCCTGTGTCCATTAAATGCAATTCAGTGGGATCATCAGAGCTTGAAAGGGCAGATCAAACAGCACTGAGAATCCCAGCTGTGCAGGCCCCAGTTTAGAGTGAACATTAACCTAGGCATTCAGCACTAATTTATTCTACTTGATACAGGAAGATGGTCTATTTCTGTGTTGTATGTTGGCCCCATTATTTTTTTTTTACTTCTGAAAAAAAAGTCATACAGATAGGTAGAGAAAGAGAGAGAGATTTATATATTTATGTGTGACAAACTAAGGCAATTTATATATATATATACACACAAATACATGTGGCAAGGAGAATTATACATCTATCTCCTGTCTAAATTTGGATATGCACAGGACTGGACTGGTATCTCAGAAGCCCCTTCAGAGAAGCAGGCTATT